>NW_017308740.1:44264-72598 GCF_000935625.1 Nanorana parkeri | reverse complement strand
CACATCAGAGTTCCCCCTTCCCTTTCACACTAGGAGCCCTCTTCACATCAGAAGCCCCCTTTACATCAGAGTTCCTCCTTTACATCCGGAGCCCCCCCCCCCCCCTTCACATCACAGTCCCACTACCACAAAATTTTGAGGCATCGCTGAGGAGGCCAGGAGGAACAGAAGTGTGCCACGGTACCCTGATTGAGAAAGGCTGGCCTAGGCACTCCTGTGCCTGAAGCTTCATAGCCGTATATCTGCAGTTCCTTCCGACTGCTTAGTCTCTGCAGATGTGGAGTCAGATTTGGTGATGTCACTACTGTGCTGATCACTGTTCTCCTTGCTGAAAATGAAGGTGTAACTTGCAATGCAATCAGGGAGGAAGCTCTGACAAGGGGAAGCAAAGTCAAGATAACCACCTCCTCCTCCTCCTCACAGAAACACAGGGTACAACAAGGCAAGGATGGGGAAAAGATCAGCTCCAAGGAGACCACAGGCAATACCGGTGACTAGTCCTTCGCTCTGTGCCGGGAGCTTCATAGCCGTATATCTACAGTATGAGAGCTAAGGCCTTGTTGCCTCTGTTAGTCTCTGCAGATGTGGAATGAGATTTGGTGATGTCAATACTGTGCGGCACGCTGTTCTTCTTGCTGAAAAGAAGGTGTAAATGAGGACTTGCAATGCAAGAACCTCACTTCTTGCTGCCCAACCAATCATCAGATCACCAGGAATCAGGGGGGAAGCTCTGACAAGGTGAAGCAAAGTCAAGATAACCACCTCCTCCTCACAGAAACACAGGGTACAACAAGGCAAGGATGGGGAAAAGATCAGCTCCAAGGAGACCACAGGCAATACCGGTGACTAGTCCTTCGCTCTGTGCCGGGAGCTTCATAGCCGTATATCTACAGTATGAGAGCTAAGCCATTGTTGTCTACATCTGTTAGCTTCACCAGATGTGGAATGAGATTTGGTGATGGAAAAGGAAGGTGTAAAAGAGGACTTTGCAATGCAAGGATCTCCCAGCTTTTGCTTCATTCATTCTTTGAATTTGTGCTTCGTAAAGCTCTCCTGCTGCTTCTCAATTATTGCCCCACCAAGCATGAGATCACCAACAATTGGGGGGAAGCTCTGACAAGAGGAAGCAAAGTCAAGATATCCTTCTCCTCCTCCTTTCAGAAACACAAGGCAAGGATAGTGAAAAGATCAGCTCCAATGAGGCCACAGGAAATACCGGTGACTAGTCCTTCGCTCTGTGCCGGGAGCTTCATAGCCGTATATCTACAGTATGAGAGCTAAGGCATTGTTGCCTCCGACTGCTGGTCTCTCCAGATGTGGAATGACTAGTCCACTAGAATGACCAGTGACTAGTCCTTTGCTCTGTGCCTGGCATTTTTTAGGCACAGCTTCCATAGTTAGCTTCTCTTTAAGGCAAGCAAGGGCACATGTCAGTGTTTCGCTGCTTGGAGTATATTTATTTTTTGGTGAACATTATCCAAAGTTTGTCTTAAGGGAATACATTCCTGCTGATCAGGAACGACCAATTTCAGACTGTAATGGCTTGTAATTTTTGGAATAAGATAAATCTTTTTCTGGCGTAGGCAGCGGCGAGGCACCAAACACATTAAACAATCGCTTTAGTTAGGGAATTAGCTACGTAGCGATCTCCTTGTAAAAGAATGGGAATCAAGCCATAGCGACTTCCTGACCGTGACAAGTTCATCTTTGGGATTTGTTCATTTCCAGCGTATGCAAAGCCAAAAACGAAAAATTTAATATACAGTATTGCAGGTCACCAGTTCTTAGCTGTGGTGTCTGCATTGGTTTTTTGGGGGATTTTTTCCCTTTATTTTCCCCTGGTGATCCTGGGAATACCACACTTCCTGTCCCTTCACGTCTACACTCATTTGTTGTCCCTTGTATCAATTGGGGAGGCCATACATGGCTGGACATCAAACATGTCTGCCTTTGTCCATCCCAATTACATGGTGGATTGCTAGGGCTAGTAGTCTACGCCATTCTTTCTCAACCCTGGGGTGCCTTCTGGCTTTCGCAGGGGTGCCCCAAAAGTTTCACAAAACATGACTTTCCATGGTGCAGGGGGGCTTCTGATATGAAGGTGCTCCTGATGGGAAGGAAGAACAGTGATGTGAAAGGAGGGGGGCCCTGTTTTAAAAGGGGGGTCTGATGTGAAGTGGGGGGAGGCTTCTGATATGAAGGTGCTCCAGATGGGAAGGAAGAACACTGATGTGAAAGGAGGGGGGCTCTGATATGAAAAGGAGGTCTGATGTGAAGGGGGGGCTTCGGATATGAAAGGGGGGTCTGGTGTGAAGGGGGGGGGCTTCTGTTATGAAGGTGCTCCAGATGGGAAGGAAGAACACTGATGTGAAAGGAGGGGGGCTCTGATATGAAAAGGAGGTCTGATGTGAAGGGGGGGCTTCGGATATGAAAGGGGGGTCTGGTGTGAAGGGGGGGGGCTTCTGTTATGAAGGTGCTCCAGATGGGAAGGAAGAACACTGATGTGAAAGGAGGGGGGCTCTGATGTGAAAGGGAGGTCTGATGTGAAGGGGTGGGGCTTCTGATGTGAAAGGGGGGCTTGTTATGTAAAATGGGGGGCTTGTAATGGGAAGGGGGGCTTCTGGTTAAAGAGGACCTGCACTGTACAAGCTGTGCGCAAAAAAGGAAACAGCGGACAAAGGATTAGTATTGGCTGCTCCAAAAGCTGACCCGATGAATGACTTACCATGCCATGTTCTGCACTGTCTATACTTGGATGGGACCTTGATAGAGAAGCATAATGGAGCTCTCTTCCTGATGAATGGTAGTCTGATGACTGGTGAAGTGATATTCAAGGGAAAACAGGATAGGTGGAGGAAGCACAGGTCAGCAGAAAGAATGAATGAAGCGGAAGCAGGGAGATCCTTTCCCTACAGGTCCTCAGGTGCAACTTCTTCTCCAGCAAGGAGAACATGGAGCAGCACAGTGGTCACATCACCAAATCGCACTTTGACTCTCCTAAGACTAGACAGAGGCAGCAGTGCCTTTAGATGATCTTACACTTTAAATATACAGCTATGAGGCCAAGAAGAGGAGTGCCTGGCACCAGAAATTAACTTCTTCAGGAGGAATTCAAGACAAGGGGTGAATGGAGAGGAGTGCCTGGCACCAGAAATGGACTTCCTCAGGGGAATTCAAGACAAGGGGTGAATTTTTCAGGGTACTCTTTATCAGGACTATCCCGGCCAAGCTCTAAGCAACCTGGAACACTGTGGCCGCCCCTTTGCCGCCACCCTATATAAAGGTGTATATCCTAAAAATGTCTGTGAAGGTTCTCATTCATCCAGGCCAAGGCATATCGGTATATCTGTAAAAAAAATAAGCCAAGGCAACTGGACTTGCTGTATTTTTCTTGAAGACTTTTCCATTGTCATGCGACCAGCTTTCTCAATTCTGAATTAAGAAAGCTGGTTGGATGTCCAGTGAAACGTCTTCAAGAAAATTTACAGCAAGTCCAGTTGCCTTGGCTTATTTTTTTTACAGATACATAGTTACATAGTATTTGGGGTTGAATAAAGACATACGTCCATCAAGTCCAACCCATATAGGTCCACGCATCATCTAATTCTTAGGAATACTGGTATCCCTGGATATTACGGTCCCTCAGGAAAAGTTTCTTGAACAATCCTACACTCTTAGTTGAAATCACTGCCGGTGGCAGTGAGTTCCAGACCCTAACCGCTCTTACTGTGAAGAACCCCCTTCGCCCCTTGTGCTGGAATTTTTTTTCCACCAACTTTAGGTGGTGGCCTCTAGTCTTTGTAATGGAGTTAATCTTAAAGATTTTGTTGCCAATGTTGCTGTCACCATTGAACATCTTGTACATGAAAATCATATCCCCCCTTAATCTCCTTACTTCCAGCGTGAACATGTTTAAGTTCAGTAGCCTTGTCTCATAGCTCTGGTCCCCCATCCCCTAATTAGTTTGGTTGCCCTCCGCTGGACTCTCTCCAGTTCAAGGACATCCCTTCTCAGTATTGGCGACCAAAACTGGACCGCGTACTCCAGGTGTACTCCAGATCTGTCTTAAAAATGGTATGTCTGTTGGGTATATGGGGAATTATCAAACAACTATATTTATTTACCATTAAACTACCCATTAGAGTATAGGGCTACTCCCTTCTTGACTGCTGAGCATCCGGGAACATATTGTTGCTTGCGCTTTACCCTCCAGGTAGACCGTATGCTTAGAAAGCGATAAAGCCTTCTCAGCATCCATTATTCGAGTGTGCAATAGGTTTTGGTTTAATCACCTCAATCTGATCTTTATGGAGTCACAGGAAGTAGCCCGGTCTATTTTCGTTAAATCCTGTGAGCAGCCCGGGGGAGATCATTAATAGTCTGAAGATGTTTCTTTTTCCTACCTGTACTTAGTGAGATAAAATTTTCCCGAAAGATGGCCTTGCAGGCTGTCCACAAAGGAGAGAGGGGGGGAGGGAGGAATATCAAGATGATAATTTAATATGAAATAATCCTCTATGTCTTCTATTATTTCTTTACAGGCCTAAGGTGTGTGCAAAAACAAGAGCCGTTAATCCCCCGACGGGCTTTCTCTTTCGGCAAATAAAATAAGCAAGCTTCGTTTACAGGACGGGCTCGAGCAATATTGGCCGATTGCCCGTATGAGAGAGGACATGAGATCTTATCAAATGAGCTCATCAATCACGATTACCATAGTTAGTCAGGTTGAAATAAGACACACGTCCATCGAGTTGAAATCTCTTTATCATGTGTTGTCTTCAGAAGAAGTAAACATCTGACACGCACCTAATATTCATTTTGTAAACTACTTTCTTTGGCAATGCGGAAACTTAAAGGACAAGTTCACCTTTTGCAAAAAAAATAAAGAAATGCATCATTAAAGGAGAACTATGAGCTAAGTGATTTCCACTCACCTCATAGTCCTAGCCGACCTGTGACAATGAGACCGTCACAACTCGGCTCAGTAGATCGGGAGCACTCAGAACACATACCAAGTTCGCTCACCTCTTGATTCTGTCACGGCTCTCTGCCGTGACAGGGGGAGGGGCTGGATTCCCCTCTCCCCGCTCCGATCTGCCAGCGCTGACTGGCGGAACGGACGGGGGAGGGGGCGGGTACAGCTGGCTCTGCCTCTAGATAACATTCCCCTCTAGATAGGCAGAGCCAGCTGTCACTCATGCAGCTGGGCGGATCCCAACGTCCAGGTCGGGATCCGCTCCGGCTGCGGTGTCTCAGTATACCGCGAGCTGTAGCTCGCTGTATACTGAGCTTAGGGTAACGGGAGGACGCTAGTTTGTGTCCTCCCGTTACCCTAAGGAGAACTATGGGGAAAAAACACTGACCCCATAGTTCTCCTGTAATAATATAAATATATATATATACATATGCATTTCTTTAATATTTGCATTCAAGCCTAGAAAGCACGGCCATGGTGATCACTCGATCGCGGCTGCAAAGCTCAGGGCTTCTGTACATTTTCAAACTGGCAGAGCTCCTACTGAGGTACGGAGTTTGAGTTAGAAAAGGGAAACCCGGCAGGGGTGTCGGGCGGGGGGGGCGGCCACTTTACCGCATTGTAGAAGCGATATGGCGAGTGCTGAGCTGCCAGAATCGCTTCTACTGCCACCACTTTTGATGGATCCGAACTCTCTCTCTCTCCGATCGTTGCGGGGAGACCCGCCAAACCGGTTCTGGGCGCCACTCTGGGACATCGGAGCCTGGGCAAGCCGACGGTGGCCCCCGGCTGGGGACACAGCGGCGCACAGTACAAACGATCCGGCGGGCTGTATAGACGCCGGATCGCTTGTACATTAACAGCCATCGCTGGCTGTTAAAAATGACAACAAGAACACGGCCGCAACAGCCACTTCTATGGACGTATTGCGGTCCCCGAAGTGGTTAAAAAATTGTGCATGTCCCAAATTGTGTCCACAGTGAAGAGCCTTTTCCAGCATGACTGTGTTCCTATGCACAAAGCCAAGTCCATTAAGACATGGTTGGATGAATTTGATGTGGAGGAATCTGAGTGGTCTGTATGTAGACAGCAATGAGATAGCCTAGTGAACCCTACTAAACACCTTTTGGGATGCAATTGGAACTCCAAAAAAGAGGTTGTTTTTGTCTTTCTCTTTATGACATCATTGTTGGAAAGTAGAAAAGTTTTATCGTTGTTTGAGATAACACATACTATAGATCCAAATAATCCAAAGCCGAGGAAAGTTCACTATCCTGCGCATACTGAATAACAACCGCTAACAAAACCTGAAAAGTAGAAGAAAAAAACATTGTGACCTGAGAAAAAGAAACCATTGTGACTGACAGTTGTCTTCCAGCAGAAGTACATAGCTGAGGTGAATGCCAAGCAGATAATATATTCTCAGACACTGCAGGGAGAATATGAATCCAATAATGAAGCGCGGGCTCTTGGGGGCAGAGGAATACACGGGTCATTGTAAAGCGATATCGAGGCTATAAAAAGGCATAGCGTAAGAAAAACAATACCCTTACGGTATTAACTTTGATATACCAATAGAAACACATACCGAAGCAAATCACATTAGGTAGAGAATATTGTTTGAAAAAAAAACATGCCCGTAGAAAAATTGTCAGGCAGCCAAAAGGTATTGTCAGCGTGGGAAATAAAAGCTAGCATGGTACCATCTTGGTGGAGGTAGGGATTAAAGCAGACCAGGAGCCACCCTAGTTTGGCTTTCGATACACATGCTTTTTATGAGATCTGGATGGGGCAACCGTTCCTGTCCCAGCAAGGATTGAGTCATCTTAATAATGCACTGTACCAAGGGAGTCCCGAGGAAAGGGCTATCCCCAAACTGTTCCCACAAAGTTGGGAGCATCAAATTGTCCAAAATGTCTTGGTGTGCTGATGCCTTAAGAGTTCCCTTCACTGGAACTAAGGGGCCAAGCCCAACCCCTGAAAAACAACCCCACACCATAATCCCCCCTCCACCAAACTTTACACTTGGCACAATGCAGTCAGGCAAGTACCGTTCTCCTGGCAACCGCCAAACCCAGACACGTCCATCGGATTGCCAGACAGAGAAGCGTGATTCGTCACTCCAGAGAACACGTCTCCACTTCTCTAGAGTCCAGTGGCGGCGTGCTTTACACCACGGCATCCCACGCTTTGCATTGAGCTAAGGCTTGGATGCAGCTGCTCGGCCCTGGAAACCCATTCCATGAAGCTCTCTACGCACTGTTGTTGTGCCAATCTGAAGGCCACATGGAGTTTGGAGGTCTGTAGCTATTGACTCTGCAGATAGTTGGCGACTTCTTCGCACTGTGCGCTTCAGCGTGCGCTGACCCCGCTCTGTCATGTTACGTGGCCGACCACTTCCTGGCTGAGTTGCTGTTGTTCCCAGTTGCCTCCACTTTGTTATAATCCCAGTAACAGGTGACCACGGAATACATAGTAGCCAGGAAATGTCACGGATGGACTTATTGCACAGGTGACAACCTATCACGGTACCACGCTTGTAGTCACTGAGCTCCTGAGAGCCACCCATTCTTTCACACATGTCTGTAGAAGCTTCTGCATGCCGAGGTGCCTCATCCTATACACCGGGTGCCATGGAGGGGATTGGAACACCTGAATCCAATGATTTGGAGGGCTGTCCCAATACGTTTGGCAATATAGTGTATCTTCCTGGTGCCTTTTTTGTTATTGTTTCATGTTCATGTAAGGCCTGGTTCACACCTGGGCGTTCCCTACGCTCTGTAAAACGCTCAACATGTGAAAACCAATGATTGCCTATGGGCATGGTTCCCACCTGGGCGTTTTATAGCGAGTAGGAACGCGCTGCAAAATGCCCTACACCCAAAGAAGTACAGGAGCTTCTTTGGGGCATATTTGTCGCGCGTATCCATTGGGATACAGCCAGGTAGCCTTCAGAAACGCGTGTTTTTTACTGTGAATCGCAGTAAAAACGCGCGGCACGAAACGTGCGACAAACGCGCATATTCGATACGCCTAGGTGTGAAACCAGCCTTAAAGTTTACTGTTTTGAGACTGTTTTATTTGTCAAAAAGATTGTAATAAAATGTATTCTTCATACTGAGCGTTGTCGCGCTTTGGGAAACTCAAGTGTAAATAGGGGCTAAGTCTGTTATGGAGCTTGCTGTGTTCAGAACATGATAATAGAAAACAATTTGATTAGCCTAGCAGCAGCTTATTAGGAAAGGAGGACAGGAGCGGAATACGGAATATTAGTTAGGAAACTTTATGAGCTGCAAACCTTAATAAAAATAACATGCCGAAGTCTGAAGATATCAGGCAAGTTCAAGCGATGTTAAGGTAATTGGACATAGCTAACAAGTAATGCCCATCAAGAAGATTAGATAAAAAAAAAAACATTGTGCAATGGGTAGCAGGGCGGTAGTTTTTGCGAACTGTAATGCTCACCGCGGAATAACCTTTCTCTGAGCAGAGATAAAGAGAACTAATTGAACTGATAATGCTTTACATTAGCTTAGTATTTTTCCTCATTGCCTAAGGAACCTAAAGAATTTCAATCATCTTTTTGATTCAAATTGTTACTGATTTATGAAGCAGAATCATCTCTGTTGATACGGTACAACATGATTAATACACGGCCTGTTCAGAAAAAAAAAGGTCACATACTCTAATATTGTGTTGGACCGACTTTAGCTTTGATTATGGCACACATTCGCCGTGGCATCGTTTCCATAAGCTTATCCAATGTCACAACATTTTTCTCCATCCAGAGTTGCATACATTTTTCACCAAGGCCTTGTAGTGAAGATGGGTGAGTCGGACCTCTGTGTAAAGTCTTCTCCAGCACATCCCAAAGATTGTCAATGGGGTTAAGGTCTGGACTCTGTGGTGGCCAATCCATGGGTGAAGATGATGCCTCATGCTCCCTGAGCTACTCTTGATGGGAGAGTCAGACCACTGCGTAAAGTCTTCTCCAGCACATCCCAAAGATTCTCCATGGAGTTAAGTTCTGGACTCTGTGGTTGCCAATCCATGTGTGACAATGACGTCTCATGCTCGCTGGACCACTCTTTGACACTTTGAGCCGATGAATCCTGGCATTGTCATCTTGGAATATGACCAATGTGCCATCAGGTAAGAAAAAAAATCCATCGATGGGAAAACCTGGTCATTCAGTATATTCAGGTAGACAGCTGGCCTCATTTTTGGGGCACATGACGTTGCTGAACCCAGACCTGACCAACTGAAGCATCCCCCAGACCATAACACTTATCCAATGGAAGGCTCTGACCTATTTGCCTAGCTAAATCCAGGTGGTGACTTTTTCTTTTTTTGGACAGGGTGGTAGCACGGGCTAAACTAATGGAGTGGTTCTCAACCTGTGAGTCGCGACCCAAAAGAGGGTCGCAACCCCCTGATGAGTGGGTCCCTTACTGTTTAAAAAAATCATTATTAAGAAATAAAAAAATAATAAGATAAATAATAATTTAAAAAGTAAATAAATAAAAAAATTAAAATTATAAAAAGTAAAAGATAATAAGATAAATAAAAATTAATTTATAAAATTAAAAAAGAGATAATAATAATAAATAATTATACCGTTAGGGGGTTTCACAGCTTGGCAAATGTTACCAAGGGGTCTCGGCCCTAGAAACGTTGAGAACCACTGAAATAATGGTTCCTAAACCATTTTGGGTTGCCAACCCTTGCCTCCCAGGCCCCATTCCTAGCTCCCCCCACTACACACACCTCTTTCTTGGTATTACGTCTACTGCAAAACATTTTAATTGCATTCCTCTATTCACCAAGCCAGCATTGTGTTCCAAAATCCTATGCATGCGTGCATGTGTTAGCTTTGTCCGCTTGGAGTGGGGGAAAACAAAGCACATCTAGCAAAAATGACTGAAAAAATCATGCAAATCACAGCTAGATAAACATAAGTGAATTCTATGGGGGTTCTGCCTAATTTTTAGGACCAACACAAATACTGTAAGTCAGGGATGGCCAAATTTGCGGCCCTCCAGCTGTGGCGAAAATACAAATCCCATGGTGCATCTCTCTCCGGGAGTCATGTCTGTGGCTGTGAGAATCTTGCAAAGCCTCATGGGATTCGTAGTTCCACCACAGCTGGAGGGTCGCAGTTTGGCCATCCCTGCTGTAAGTACAAATCAGAAACTTGGCAGAGCAGCATTTCCATACCCATTGATGTCCATCCACCAATACCACCCAACGGTTATGCGAATGTACGGCACAGGACTGATACATATGTTGGGGTGTCTTCACAACGCCAGGTCCATTGACCGGTAAGTTATTTAAAACTCTGGCTGTGTATGCACTGTAGGCTCTTCAAACTGAGAAGGTGGAGACCAATAATTCTGCTTGCCTGCTCAGAGAGCAGACCTCAGAGGTTGAAGGGTAAGAGGCACTGCACTTTTTTTGACCTGGGCCATGTGAAGGTCATTGTGGACTCAGTAGCAGTTATCAAACTGAGAAGGTGGAGACCAAGAATTCTGCTTGCCTGCTCAGAGAGCAGACCTCAGAGGTTGAAGGGTAAGAGGCACTGCACTTTTTTTGACCTGGGCCATGTGAAGGTCATTGTGGACTCAGTAGCAGTTATCAAACTGAGAAGGTGGAGACCAAGAATTCTGCTTGCCTGCTCAGAGAGCAGACCTCAGAGGTTGAAGGGTAAGAGGCACTGCACTTTTTTTGAGCTGGACCATGTGAAGGTCACTGTGGACTCAGGAGCAGTTATCAAACTGAGAAGGTGGAGACCAAGAATTCTGCTTGCCTGCTCAGAGATCAGACCTCAGAGGTTGAAGGGTAAGAGGCACTGCACTTTTTTTGAGCTGGACCATGTTAATGTCATTGTGGATTCAGGAGCAGTTACATCAATGTGGTTACTGTTGGCATTACGGTCAGTTCACTGGGAGAGGTATTTAGGTCTATGCTTGCACGATTATCATTTTTCTTTTTCCTTCAGCACACACTGATGGTGGCAGCCTGCTTTAGCTGTGCCTCACATTGTGTGTTTTTTTGTTTTCCTTTATCATCTCAGCATGTGAAATCTGATGAATTCCATCAAAAGGAAAGGAAATTAAGACACAGGTTGTGCACATCATTTGATCGGTCCCTTCCAAATGACTTTGATCACTCTCAGATATGTACTTCTGATTTCCCTCAATAAGGAAACGTTTGTTTTGTTTGAAACGGGATCGGATTGTTATGATCGACACTTATCAGGAGATCAAGGATTCCTGAAGCTCCTTTTCTAGCCAAAATGCCTTGAGGGAGGTTCCTCCTGATCCTTGGTCACAGCCAGATTCTGAGGAAGCAGCTAAAGTGAGGACAAAAGCCACCAATTTATATGAGAATCCTTCTAAGATTTTTTTTTTTTAAATCTTCAATTAAGATAAGAGTTGTTAAGGAGTGTATGGGGACTGAGAAGAAGCCTACAGTACATCATTTGAAGAGGAACTGAGCTGTGGGAGTTAATGCCCAATAACGGCAAGCAGAAGACAAAGGAATAGTCACCTGAAGGCTCCTTGCAGCTGATCTTTTACCAATTACCAACTTCTGACTGCGCCTCGTTCTGTGCTGTGAAGGCGGCCATCTTGGAAGAGAGACAGGGTTTATTTTCATGATGCCAAGTCTCCTTCCCCTACTGATGACTGGTGGAGGAATTGTCAGGCAGCAGCAGGAGAGGTCCATATAGCACAGACCCACATAATAATAGATGTAGAAACATCAGCTCTTTCTTTGATTTGATTCTTCAAGAGGAACAGTTCCATTTGAAGGTCTTAAGGAAGTTGACTGTTTGGTGCCTGATTGGATACATTTTATGTATCAAGGCCTGTAGCCCCTTCACCTTAAGTGGCGTGGCTCTTTAAATTTAGCGTTGCTGGAACTGTAATCATTGCTGACATGTAGTCTGGTATCATTTGGTCATTCCTAGGTGTTCTGCTATTGTCTGCACCTACCTGTAGTGGGGTGTGACTTTGCCACAGAGTGGGGCAGCCAATGGGAAAACATTGGGAGTGCCTATGTCTCACCAGCCAACTACTAGAAGTTGCATGGCCAGTGGTGCATGCTGGGTCAGGGCATAAATAGTCAGGAATTGCCATGTGCTCAGGGCAGTCCTCCCCCCGGCTAGAATGTAGAAGGTTAGAGAAGCTAAGGCTTGAAGTCTGCAGGAGGCAAGATGTGGACCAGGTGGTGTCTGGAACTATCTGGGAAGGAGCACCAGAGGAGCCCTTTTATCTCCTGGAAGTGCAAGAATGGCATGGGCCTCAGGAACCAATCTGGTGTCTCCCCCAGGAAAGATCTCAAGAATACCCTCTATCCAGCTGTGGTTCTGTTACAAAGTGTCATCCTCTGCTCAACTAAAGTATTCCTGCACTGTGGGGGCTGGAAGGGACTTGTGAGTCTGGAGTCTATTTTACCCATGGATATCTGTAGCCCTATACCCTCTCTTCCAGTTTTGGCTGTTCTACAATAAGGCATCTAAAAAGTCCTTAAAGTGCCTGGCGCCCAATTTACTGTTCACATCCCACAACCCGGCTAAGGATCCATCCTTGAGTGTGAAACGTCTGCCCTCCCTGCTTCTGGGGTTCACCACTGGCCAACATTGGGGGTCAGGGGGGCGCTATAGGCCCCTCAAAGGGTATACCATAGAGTTTGAAGCCTATTGTAAAGCCACACACTGCTCACGAATCTATAACAAATGTTCTATAATAAAACCATTGGTTCCATCAGGCTTCCTTAACAGGACTTTGTTGACTGATCTTCCTAAGACTCTTTTTTTAAGGGCTATTAAAAATATAGGTTTTTATTTTCAATACCTTTTTGAGCCTCTGCAAGAATTCACACTTATCGTGACGCTAAACCTCAAAAATGCATTCAAGTACCCTAAACTATTAACAACAATGTATCTTATCTGTGTATGACTCGGCTGTGGATCCTCCAATCATCTCTGAATTGGTGCTGACACTGTCCTTCCTTCAGGAGGCTGGCTACGTCTGTTCCCCATGGTCCCTGTGTGTGTTGTAAAGTAGTCACCGCTCCAAGCTCACTCCCGGGATGGACTACAATCTCATGTTTAGTTTACTCATTTGTATTGAGATTGTAGTCCATCCCGGGAGTGAGCTTGGAGCGGTGACCACTTTACAACACACACAGGGACCATGGGGAACAAAAGTAGCCCCCCTCCAGAAGGAAGGACAGCGTCAGCACCAATTCAGAGATGATTTGAGGATCTACAGCCGAGTTATACACAAAAAAAGTATTCTTTTATTAATTGTTAAGGTTCTTGAATGTATTTTTAAGGTTTAAAGGAGAACTATGAGGTGAGTGATTTTCACTCAGCCTCATAGTTCGAGCCGACGTGTGACAATGAGACTGTCACAGGTCGGCTCAGTAGATCGGGAGGTGAGGGAACACATACCGTCGCTCGCTCACTTCTCGATCATGTCCCTGCAGAGAGCAGTGACTGTCACTCACGGCTCCCTGCAGGGATTCTCCCCCTCTCCGATCCTCCAGCACTGACTGGCGGAACTGACGGGGAAGGGGGTGGATTCAGCTGGCTCTGCCTCTAGATAGGCAGAGCCAGCTGTCACTCACGCAGCTGGGTGCATTTCGACAGTAATGTCGGGATCCGTCCTGGCTGCGGCGGTCTCAATATTCCGCGAGCTGCAGCTCACGATATAGAGCTTTGGACCACGGGAGGACGCTAGTTTATGTCCTCCCGTGACCCGTAGGTGAACTCCTTTAACTCCTGAGTTTCGTGTCACTGTTAAGTGTGATCCTTTGAGTCTTAGGAAGATCAGCCAACAACCTCCTGTTTACGGAAGCCTGATGGAACCAATGGTTTTATTATAGAACATTAGGTATAGAAACATGAGCAGAAGGAGCTTAGTGTCACTTTAATTTACTATCATAAAATACTTTTTTGACTTTGTAGCCATACCCACAGCTAAAAGAATGGACAGAAATCTACTTCTGAGCCCAATCTCAGAATTCTACTAGAATCTAGCGTCTTAAAGGAGAACTATGGGGTTAAGGCTTTTCCCCATAGTTCTCCTTAGGGTAACGGGAGGACACAAACTAGCGTCCTCCCGTTACCCAAAGCTCAGTATACTGAGATGCCGCAGCCGGAGCGGATCTCGACATCGATGTCGAGATCCGCCCAGCTGCGTGAGTGACAGCAGGCTCTGCCTATCTAGAGGCAGAGCCAGCTGTACCCAACCCCTCCCCCGTCCGTTCCGCCAGTCAGCGCTGGCGGATCGGAGCGGGGAGGGGGGAATCCATCCCCTCCCTGTCACGGCAGAGAGCCGTGACAGGATCGAGAAGTGAGCGAACACCAGCATGTGTTCGCTCACCTCCCGACCTACTGAGCTGACCTGTGACAGTCTCATTGTCACAGGTCGGCTAGAACTATGAGGCGAGTGAAAAGCACTCCCCTCATAGTTCTCCTTTAAGACTATTTTTCTCCAAGGTTTTTGTTTGGATACTAATATACATTAGATGATTATTCTGTCACCTTTTCCCCCCTCACTCCTTTGGGCTTAGAGGAGCATAGGTGGCCTTCGCTTGATGGGATTCTAGGATTAAAACACACCTAGATGGAACCAAGGGATTTAGGAAAGATGATAATCTTATCCTTCACTGGGCAGGCAGCATCAAAGTGCAAAACTAGCAAAGTAACTTTTCCTGCTCGGGATTAAAAATGTTATTCAGTTTCCTTACAAGCATTCAGATTTGTGACCTCAAAAATCAATCAAAGTTCATTCTACCAGATCTATAACAGCTTCGTGTGCTGAGACTGATAAAGCACCTTTAGATGACATTTGACAACTGGCTACTCGGTCAACCCTTTGAAAATTCTCCACGCGTTATCGAATTAACGTCCTGGCCTCGAGGAAGTCTGGGTTTGGGCACTGTGATGCTACACAGAGCCCAAGCATTAAATATTCCCCAACCCTGTCAAAGGCTTCTTATATACCAATGTCCGTTTAGCCGTAGGAAGTAATTCAATAGTAAAACTTCCAGGTTTTGTATTCCTTTAGTCTGAAGGTAGGAAGCAAATGCTCCACCCTGAAAAAATAGATGCCCGTTTTGCCACCAAAACAGTACATAGTACACCGATCAGCCATAACAATATGACCACCTGCCTACTATTGAGTAGGTCACCCTTTTCCTGACCCGTCCAGGCATGGACTCCACTAGACCTCTGAAGGTATGCTTGTGGTATCTGGATGACCTCCCCTAATATTGAGCAGGTCCCCCTTTTCCTGACCCGTCCATGCATCAACTCCACTAGACCTCTGAAGGTATGCTTGTGGTATCTGGATGACCTCCCCTAATATTGAGTAAGTCCCCCTTTTCCTGACCCGTCCATGCATCAACTCCCCTAGACCTCTGAAGGAATGCTTGTGGTATCTGGCACCAACCCGTCAGTAGCAGATCCTTTAAGTACTATAAGTTAAAAGGTGGGCCTCCTTCGTTCCTATGGGCATCAGTGAGCCTTGGCCTATGACCCTGTCGCTGGTTCATCAGTATGCCTTCCTTGGACCACTTTTGGTCGGTCCTGGCCACTGCAAACTGGGAACATCCCACTAGAGCTGCAGTTTTGGTGTTGCTCTTACCCTGTTGTCCTCAGGCCACCTTCTTCCATTGCTCCGTGGTCCAGTTCTGTTGCTCATGTGCCCACTGTAGGCACTTTTGGTGGTGGACACGGGTCAGCATGGGTACCCTTACCGGTCTCTGGCCACATAGCCCCATACGCAACAAACTATGATGCTCTTTGTGTTCACCTTTCTATCAGAACCAGCATTAACTGTTTCAGAAATCTGAGCTACAGTAGCTCTTCTACTGGATCGGACTACACGGGTCAACCTTTGCTCCCTACATGCATCAATGAGCCTTGGCCACCCATGACCCTGTCGCGAATTCACCGGTTTCCGTTCCTTGGACCACTCTTGGTTGGTCATGACCACTGCAGACTGGGAACATCCCACAAGAGCTGCAGTTCCCCCCACTTCCAGGTGTCATTGTAATATATCCCCCCACTTCCAGGAGTCATTGTAATATATCTCCCCACTTCCAGGTCTCATTGTAATACAGGCAGTCCCCGGGTTACGAACAAGATAGGTTCTGTAGGTTTGTTCTTAAGTTCAATTTGTATGTACGTTGGAACAGGTACATTTTTTAAGTGTAACTCCAGCCAAAAATGTTTTTAGTTTTGGATAGCGTAGTGGAGGGTTACCGCCCCTGTAATATTTATTTTGCTGTGTGCGCCCCTGTTCAGAAGATTTCACCTCACTTTCTGTCCCTGTGACAATTGGATTTGGAAAATTGTGGGTTGTCATGGAAACAAGGATTGGCGATAAAGCTTCAGTGAAGACACCTTTTTTTCCATGATAACTCTTGCAGGAGTGAATTTCCCTTCCTAGGGGTAGATTTTCTCTCACTTTCTGTTGTCTCAAGGACAGGAAGTGCGATTAAATCTTTCTAATGAGGATACAGACAGCAGTAAAAACTTCTCAGTGACCCAGAAGAGGCGGGCACCCCTCGCCTGCTCGTCAAACAAGAGCCAACTTCCTGTAATGTACGTAGCCCCTGTTCGTAAGTAGGGGTCGTATCTAAGTCAGATGTTTGTAAGTTGGGGACTGCCTGTGTATCCCCCCCTCTTCCAGGTGTCATTGTCATATATCCCCCCACTTCCAGGTGTCATTGTAATATATCCCCCCCACTTCCATATATATCCCTCCCATTTCCAGGTGCCATTGTAATATATCCCCCCCACTTCCAGGTGCCATTGTAAACAGAAAATATTCACTTCACCTCTCAGTGGTCAGAATGTTATGGCTTTGAGAAATGAAGCACACTTATGCAGCACTGGTAAAAAGAGATGAAACTATATTATTTTGCTTATTGTTCTAGAAGAAAAGTTGGATTTCTGCATATCGTTTTTAGGATAAAATATTACCGGCACTGATAAAAGCCGATGAACAGCCTGCAGAGTAGTTTATAAGCAGTGTTTTTAAAAGGCATTTATCCTCTCGTAGTGCTGGCCAATTAATAATACACAGCTTTGGTTTTGGTTTTGGGCATTAGCGGGTTTTTTTGGGCACATTATAGGATTGTATTTACATTCCACTATTTATGGAGCATCATTCCAATGTGAGGAAATGTTGGGCCGCGTTGAGTTGTATTTTCAGAGGTTTATTTCTTTCTGTGCAAGGTTCTGCTTTTTTCCCCCCAGACGGCAATAACAGCTGACCGGCCATTTCTCCAAAAAAGTTTATATTGTTGAGTTCTCGCTGAGATTTCCTCTCACTATCTGTAACAATGGTGTCACAGACCGGAAATGAGGGGAAATCTGCCCAATGGCAAATACCAAATATGACTAAGGTTCTAAGCCTTACCTCCCTACCCTAAGGTAGACAACCCCTATAGAAATCTCTAGTCAAGAAAGTCAAGAAAGAGAAGTAAGTATACATCTGTGGAGGGGGAGGGGGGGACTGGGTAGCTCAGGCAAAAGGGATAAAAAGGATAAGCCTATAGTGATTAAGGACTTGATAGCTAAGGGGGAAAACTCTGTGGTGTCCCCTACCATTGATGCCCTAAGCACTGGTTATTTTGCTTAATGGTTAATCCAGGGGCCTTGTGGTAGTTATCTGGCGACCCACCTTTAGAAACGTCACGCAGCCATCGCTGGAGTTTACGTAGACAGGACTCGGCTGCTAAGAGGCTGCAGGAGTTCAGCAGCACTGAGATGTAACATAGTGTGAAGGCAATGAGATGCAACAAAGGGTGAAGGGACTGAGTTGTAACAAAGGGTGAAGGCACTGAGATGCAACAAAGGGAGAAGGGACTGAGTTGCAACAAAGGGTGAAGGGACTGAGTTGTAACAAAGGGTGAAGGCACTGAGATGTAACAAAGGGTGACGGCACTGAGATGTAACAAAGGGTGAAGGCACTGAGATGTAACAAAGGGTGAAGGCAATGAGATGCAACACATGGTGAAGGCACTGAGATGCAACAAAGGGTGAAGGGACTGAGTTGTAACAAAGGGTGAAGGCAATGAGATGTAGCAAAGGGTGAAGGCACTGAGATGTAACATAGTGTGAAGGCAATGAGATGTAACAAAGGGTTTTGATGCCCTAAGCACTGGTTATTTTGCTTAATGGTTAATCCAGGGGCCTTGTGGTAGTTATCTGGCGACCCACCTTTAGAAACGTCACGCAGCCATCGCTGGAGTTTACGTAGACAGGACTCGGCTGCTAAGAGGCTGCAGGAGTTCAGCAGCACTGAGATGTAACATAGTGTGAAGGCAATGAGATGCAACAAAGGGTGAAGGGACTGAGTTGTAACAAAGGGTGAAGGCACTGAGATGCAACAAAGGGAGAAGGGACTGAGTTGCAACAAAGGGTGAAGGGACTGAGTTGTAACAAAGGGTGAAGGCACTGAGATGTAACAAAGGGTGACGGCACTGAGATGTAACAAAGGGTGAAGGCACTGAGATGTAACAAAGGGTGAAGGCAATGAGATGCAACACATGGTGAAGGCACTGAGATGCAACAAAGGGTGAAGGGACTGAGTTGTAACAAAGGGTGAAGGCAATGAGATGTAGCAAAGGGTGAAGGCACTGAGATGTAACATAGTGTGAAGGCAATGAGATGTAACAAAGGGTGAAGGCACTGAGATGTAACATAGTGTGAAGGCACTGAGATGCAACAAAGGGTGAAGGCAATGCGTGGTAACAAAGGATGAAGGCAATGAGATGCAACAAAGGGTGAAGGGACAAATATGCAACAAAGGATGAAGGCACTGAGATGCAACAAAGGGAGAAGGGACTGAGTTGCAACAAAGGGTGAAGGGACTGAGTTGTAAAAAAGGGTGAAGGGACTGAGTTGTAACATAGTGTGAAGGCAATGAGATGCAACAAAGGATGAAGGCACTGAGATGCAACAAAGGGTGAAGGCAATGAGATGTAACAAAGGGTGAAGGCACTGAGATGTAACATAGTGTGAAGGCACTGAGATGTAACAAAGGGTGAAGGCACTGAGATGTAACAAAGGGTGAAGGCACTGAGATGTAACAAAGGGTGAAGGCACTGAGATGTAACAAAGGGTGAAGGCACTGAGTTGTAACATAGTGTGAAGGCAATGAGATGTAACAAAGGGTGAAGGCACTGAGATGTAACAAAGGGTGAAGGCACTGAGATGCAACAAAGGGTGAAGGCACTGAGATGCAACAAAGGGTGAAGCCACTGAGATGTAACAAAGGGTGAAGGCACTGAGATGTAACAAAGGGTGAAGGCACTGAGATGTAACATAGTGTGAAGGCACTGAGAAGTAACAAAGGGTGAAGGCACTGAGATGTAACATAGTGTGAAGGCACTGAGATGTAACAAAGGGTGAAGGCACTGAGTTGTAACAAAGCGTGAAGAAAGTAAAATCAAGTTGTTCATTTAAAAAAAATCACCTATTTATAATACGCTGTGATTCCGAAAACTAAATGTCATTCATTCAGGGTCAACATCTACATTAGGCTGTCATTTGCGGAGGCGTAAAGGTCAGCAAGACTCGGTATAGCACAGCCGGTTCCAAATTTAACCGGCATGCACCATGGGGGAAAACCTACAATGTACCATCTGCCATGTGTCCAAAAGTTGACGCATTTCATTAACTATCAAGGAGGCAATCAATGTAACCTTCATCTCTTTGCAAGGTTAGAAAATGCTCTATTCTCCTCAAAAACATGACGAATGTTCAGCTACGCACATCGGCCACGTATAGCCATCGTCTATAGAACTGGTAGATGGACGGGAAGGATATATTGATATACTATTGGCTTTTCAATAACTTGCTTGTTGTCTTTAAAAACAACCTTCAAGTTTGGAATCTCTTAGTAAATGTATATACCAAATTCAGCTTACGTACCTTTAACTTCTTGGGTTAAAAATGTACAAGTCACATTACATACATGTATACATAAAGCCAGGGCCGGTGCTAGGATTCCTGCCTACAGCAAGGTGAATTTTTGCGCCTCCCCCCTGTAAAAACAGGGCATTTTGACAAGTACTTGTCAAAATGCCCCGATGTTTGCGCTATGGTTTTATTTTATTTTTTTCACTTACCTTCGGCGCGGGAGAGCAGCGGCGAGTCAGCGCTGGTCCGGTGGGAGGACTTCCAGGTGGGGTCCTAATTTAGCTGGCCGGCGACTGCCCGAGGTGCCGCGCGTGTCGGGATCCTCTAGCAGTCGCCGGCCAGCTAAATTAGGACCCCACCTGGAGCTCCTCCCACCGGACCAGCGCTGACTCGCCGCTGCTCTCCCGCACCGAAGGTAAGAGGAACAAAAAAAGAACAACGCGCAAGCACACGGGCATTTTGGCAAGTACAAGTACTTGTCAAAATGCCCTGTTTTTTCCGCCCTCACCCTGCAGCGCCCTCAGGCGGCCGCCTGACTTGCCTTGCGGTAGCGCCGGGCCTGCATAAAGCCACATGAATATATTTCTATTGTATGTGTTACAGTTATATAGTTCCTTCCATAATCACTCTCTATCTTTTAGGTTTCCATGAATATTTATGAGGGCTCATAAAAGTGAGGACAGTTATTTTAGCTGAAACGCAGCCTTATGATCACTGAAAATTTCCCAGCATGGACCACAGGCTCCTGATTGCCTTCGGATGGCTACATGCCAATGAGGTTATTGGCCTCGCTATGACGTTGCACACGCAGGGAAGGAGTGACAGATGGTATGTCTCATTAAATGTATATGTAAGAGTGACTATAAATGGAAATGTTACAGTGTTGCCTTATATAAAAAAAAAGTTATCTCCTTTTGCAAGAAAAAAATGGTGACAGCTAAGCTATGAAAACCAAAAACTGTCATTTATAGCTGAACTTTCAGGTTAAATAAGGTAAAAATATTCCGGGAGCATTCATACAAAAGATGTGCAAAGATTACCAGTCCACTTTCTTTAGAATGCAGCCACAGAGTAGAAAAACCTGTCCCCTGCTAGCACACTGCAGAGAAGGAGCCTTGATTTCTGCTTTAAAGCAGTGGTCTCCAGGGCCGGATTTACTCTCCCTGCTGCCCCAAGGCCAGGTTCCGCAATGCAACCCCCTCCCCATCAACGGAGAATGGCATGGGCGGCAGGGTTAGTTTTATTTTTTTATTGTTTCTTTATTTTTTTACTTTTTTATTTATTTCTCCTTCCCAAAGCAGGACTAAATGTAGAAAGCGCAACTTACCGCCCGGCGCCCGGAACTGTATGTTCCGGGCGTCGGGAGATTCCACCCTGCTGCCGCCCCTCTGCTCCCTGCTGCCCCAAGGCCAGGCCTCTGTGGCCTTGTGGGGAATCTGGGCCCGGTGGTCTCTCTGTAGAGGTCTGGCAAACCCCTTGCTGAGTCCTAGCTAGAGCTCTCCAATCACCAGGGAGCATTAACTTTGTTGACAATGAAATCAAAGCATAGACTGTTTCTAGATAGATTCAAAGGGCATCTCATTCATATTAAAGCTCCATATACAGATCCTGCCTTTGTGTAGTCTGTAGGTCTGTGTCTAATCTGTTTTCCCCTTTAATGTGTCATATGTGAAATGTTTTCCCCGTCTGGGCTGATCCCATAGTCTGCACTGATGCCCTCTATCACCTGAGATTCATCTGTTATGTGTTTGAGGTTCATCGTGTTCACCTCGCCTTCCCTCTTGTATATGCTGATCTGACCTGCTTTGGCTTTTGCTCTAGTTCGTGTGTCCGTATTGGCTTTGACTTTGGTTCCTGTGTCTATGTGTTGCTCAAGGTAAACACTCTTTCTGTTCCTTAATGTCTGCGGTATCCCAACTAGGTTATCCTGTGGGTTGCATATTGAGAATTGTCTTCTTGCCCAAGCCCATGAGTACCTTCAAGCCTCTGGTGAGGACTAGATGCTCTTGGTCCCTGAAGCCCATTAAGAGCCATTCTTCATTTGGAGGCCAAGTCAACACCTTGAACTCGTTGTGTTCCTCAAACCATTCTTGAACCATTTTTGCAGTGTGGCAGGGTCCATTATCCTGCATTATCCAGAAAGGTAAACACTCTTTCTGTTCCTTATTGTCTGCGGTATCTCACTAAGGTTATCCTGCATTTAGTGAGTTTCTTCTTGCCCAAGCCCATGTGTACCTTCAAGCCTCTGGTGAGGACTAGATGCTCTTGATCCCTGAATCCCATTAAGAGACATTCTTCATTGGGAGGCCGAGTCAACACCTTGAACTCGTTGTTGTGTTCCTCAAACCATTTTTGCAGTGCGGCAGGGTCCATTATCCTGCATTATCCAGAAAGCTAAACACTCTTTCTGTTCCTTATTGTCCGTGGTATACCAACTAGGTTACCCTGTGGGTTGCACATTGAGAATTATCTTCTTGCCCGAGCGCATGTGCACCATCAAGCATCTGGTGAGGACTAGATGCTCTTGGTCCCTAAATCCCATTAGGAGGCCAAGTCAACACCTTGAACTCGTTGTTGTGTTCCTCAAACCATCCTCGAACCATTGTTGCAGTGTGGTAGGGTGCAGCCTTGTGTTTGGAACGCCCAATTTTTTCCTTTTTTTTGCTCTTCTTGGGTTCCCTAGTTGTCTTTTTCTATGGCAGGGCGCATTATTCGGCATTATCCAGAAAGTTAAACACTCTTTCTGTTCCTTATTGTCCGTGGTATACCAACTAGGTTATCCTGTGGGTGCATATTGAGAATTGTCTTCTTGCCCGAGCCCATGTGTGACTTCAAGCCTCTGGTGAGGACTAGATGCTCTTGGTCCCTGTATCCCATTAAGAGCCATTCTCCATCAGCTAGTAGTGTGGTATGCTTCTGTTTTGCCCTGTACCTGCATGTTGTGTGTCTTCACTGTACTCAGATTTCTGTTCCTGCTCTGCTTAGGCTTCCCACTAAGTTCCTATAATTCAGGTCCCTTTACCCCAAGAGTACCCAAAACCCCTAGCTACAGCCAAGGGTCCCCTGCTACTTGCCTGCCCACAATATGTACAACTTACTATTCCAAAGTATAAGGTTGGTATTTAGCTCTTTTTCAGAAGAATCGCCCCCCACCCAGCCCTTTTCTTCCGTAAAAACATGCAAATGTTTGTGCTTCATACCTTTAGTACTTGGTCGATGCCCTAATCAATGTGCCTCCTGAAAAAAATACCTAGTATAGTCTTCTTGACATAGAAGCTACTATCCACAGGGGAGCTCTGCTGAAGGCCCAAGCACACAATTATAGGGAGAAAATCAGTAAGTTGGACTCGACTTGCAAATCTCATGCCCCATTGACTTGGTGGAGTTGAGAGTGGCTGGTAGGTTGTCCTTGAAAATACAGAGGTCATCTTTCAGTCAAGACCATTGAGCAGGGATGTCCAAACTCCGGCCCTCCAGCTGTGGTGAAACTACAAATCCCATGAAGCATCTCTCTCCGGGAGTCATATCTGTGGCTGTGAGAATCTTGCAAAGCCTCATGGGATTCGTAGTTCCACCACAGCTGGAGGGCCGCAGTTTGGACATCCCTGCCACAGAGGAAACGAGGCAAGATGAAGAACCGTGATGTATGAAATGCAGAACTATGGTTACAAAGCATATCAAATCCAACACGCTTCTGGAGTGAAACAACCACTTCATCAGGGCTATAAAATAAAATAAGAGCTCACAGCCAAAAATCATTAAAAAAAGGTGAATGTTTCGATGTACTCTGTAAAGCACTACATAATACACCGATCACCCATAACATTATGACCACCCGCCTACTATTGGCTGTGCGCTCATATTTTATTTTATAGCCCTGATGAAGTGGTTGTTTTACTCCAGAAACGTGTTGCATTTGTTATTGAGTAGGTCCTCTTTTCTTGACCTGTGGAGTCATGGACCCCACTAGACCTCTGAAGGTGTGCTGTGGTATCTGGCACCAAGCCGTCAGTAGCAGATCCTTTAAGTCCTGTAAGTTGTGAGGTGATCGGCCTCCATGGATCGGACTTGTTTTTCCAGCACATCCCACAGATGATCGATTGGAGAATTTGGAGGCCGAGTCAACACCTCAAACTCGTTTGTTGTGTTCCTCAAACCATTCTTCAACCATTTTTGCAGTGTGGCCAGGCGCATTATGCTGCTGAAAGAGGCCACTGCCATCAGGGAATACCATTTCCATGAAGTGGTGTACTTGGTCAGTGACAATGTTTAGGTCGGTGGTACGTGTCAAAGTAACATCCACATGAATGGCAGGAGCCGAGGTTTCCCAGCAGAACATTGCCCAAAGCATCACACTGCGTCCGCCTCACTTCACCTGTCCGTGGTCATAATGTTATGGCTGATGGGTGTATGTCAGATTATATAAACTCCATACATAAATGTTGAAAGCTATGCTGAAAGGGTATAAAAGAGCAAATGCAAAAGACAGACTAGGGTACAGCACTTATAAGCTGACATCAGATTGAGGTGCACGGCATAAAAGAGTCGATACTGAGGGTTAGACAAGGTAACAAGGCTAAGACCGAGGCCAGGAGCAACAAACAAGACATAGGGGCCCTGGTAGCAATAGACTGCCCAAAGACAAAATAATGTATCTAGATAACAGTAACCTCCAAGAAAGTCCAAATCACAGAGGTGGACAAGGAAACACACTGGAAAAAACACGGAAACTGGAAAGCAGAAGACAGACAGCGTAACCACAAGCAAATTCTAGAGTTCAAGAGATCTACAAGACAGGCGGGATGAAAGAAGGGAGCGAATTCGGCACAGTAGGGCTTTGCTTCCTCATGCCAGAGCCTCCAGCAAGGAGCAGAACAGTAATAACATCACCAAACTGAGATTAACAGTCAGAGGCAGCAGTGCCTTAGATCTCACACTGCAAATATACAGCTATGAGGCTGTAGATACAGGAGTGCCTAGGTGCCCTCACACACCAGAAGGTGTCCTGCTACAGTTTCTAGACTCTGAATTCATAATTGTATTAGCTTTGATGACCTTAAATGCAAAGTCCCTAGACTTTTCAGCACCTGAGGCTGGAGGGGGGTAGCTGGTGGTGCATGCGTCCGGGGGGGTTATGGGTGGTTGACTGAAGGGGAGTGCTGGTAGTGCACTGGGGGGGTACTGGTGGTGCATGGTACCTCTGGCTCCAGCTCTGTCCGGTAGCATGCCCAGCTCACTGATCTCAATGGTTGCCAGGAGTTTATGGGACCACTTTCCCACGTGAACCAATGCTACCTCTTATAGAAATAGCCCTGTGTGGAGCCATTCAATAGCATACTCCAAACAGAATATCGGTTACTGCTCGCCTCAAGTCCCTCAAGCTCAATTCTCAGAGTAACTTTTCAGCGCCTGAGGCTGGAAGGGGGTAGCTGGTGGTGCATGTGTCCGGGGGGAGGGGGGGATTATGGGTGGTTGACTGGAGGGGAGTTCTGGTAATGCACTGGGAGAGTTCTGATAGTGCACGGTACCTCTGGCTCCAGCTCTGTCTGGCCCGCCCAGCTCACTGATCTCAATGGTTGCCAGGAGCTGGGTGGGACTCCGGCCAGAGTGTCAAAGGTTGCTAAGAGCTCTTAGCAACCTGGGACGCCCTGGCTGGAAAGGGGCCCCCTTCCCACGTGAACCAATGCTACCTCTTATAGAAATAGCCTTGTGTGGAGCCATTCAATAGCATACTCCAAACAGAATATCGGTTACTGCTCGCCTCAAGTCCCTCAAGCTCAATTCTCAATTTCGGAGTAACTGTAATTCTAAAATTGAGTTTGAGAGACTTGAGGCGAGCGGTAACTGATACACTGTTATAAGTTTTCTGTATTAGGTTAATGGACAAGGGATCACTTTCGGCATAGCAGCTGCCGGATGCAATGTTATTATTTTGTATTTCTTTATTGCGGCGGAGTCTGAAGCTTGTATGCTATTCAAAGGTACAGTATGTTTACCAGGAAAGAAGGGATCATTATGTTACCACACCGCCAGCCCTCAATGGGCTTCTACCTCCATTACTCCCTTTCCATTGACCTTGCGCTGATGTGATTGTCACTCGTGCCAGTGATTACAGGAAATAATGTAAGGACATAACTTTGTAATAGGGTAGTACGGATGGTTGTATTCTTGTGCACCGGCAAAGATGGAATGACCTTACCCTGGAGTGGGTATGCCATGTACAATTGGGCAATAAAATATCCGACTTGCTTGACGGTGAAGTGGAGGCGAACAGGTCTGGTCCTTACCGGTTTGAGTGGTGGGAGGTCACCGGGAGCCCAAGCGGAGAACGATGGAGAAGTGAGATGTGGCACACAATGAATACAAGGTGTGGAGTGTATTCATTGTGTGCCACATCTCACGTCTCTATCGTTCTTCTCTTGTGTTCCCGGTGACCTCCCACCACTCAAACCGGTAAGGATCGCACCTGTACGCCTCCACTTCACCGTCAAGCAAGTGGGACCACCCCACCAGACTACCAATCAGGCTACATTTACTGGTCCACATCAAATCATTTTTTTCCCTGGTCGTGGCCCTTCCCTCCTTTTGCTCCTTTTTGTTTATGGACTTTAATACATGTCTGCCTTTGTTCATCTCCATTACATGGCAGGTTGATGGGAGTAGTAGGTTACAAGAGATGGATAAGATGGTCCACACCAAATAATTTTTTTCCCTGGTCGTGGCGCTTCCCTCCTTTTGCTCCTTTTTGTTTATGATTACACGAG
This sequence comes from Nanorana parkeri, assembly GCF_000935625.1. Taxonomy (NCBI): domain Eukaryota; kingdom Metazoa; phylum Chordata; class Amphibia; order Anura; family Dicroglossidae; genus Nanorana; species Nanorana parkeri. The sequence goes on along the minus strand of NW_017308740.1, from coordinate 45,912 downwards.
TCGGACACCGTGGTCCGTACTATCAGTAAGCTGCGCACCACCTTCCCACCTTGCCCACACAAGCAACTGGTGTATTAACACCCTCGTCAGAGCGCTGGCTATCTGGACTGCCCCTTCAATTTTTCACATGTTTTAAAGTCCAGCGTGGGCGACAGCCATGGATACAGTGGCGAACAAAAGAGTAGATGTGAACGGACAGGAAGTGAAAAAAAGGGAGAAAAAAAACATGAATAAAGAAAACTCGCATTCACTTTGAGCTAAGGATTGATATCTGCAATATATTACATTGTGACAATTTATTATACATTCGAAAGCCAAATTCGAGCCACAAATCACGCAAATGTGGACAGCCGGGGACGATCATTCAATTAAAAATGAGACAAAAAATGTTTTAATTCAGCAAAAAGTCGTGCAAAGAGCAATGATGATGAAGTAGCAGCAGAGACCAGAAGCGATCCGATTTCCGGATTTATCTCCGGCTCGGCCACACACCATAGTAAGCATGTCTTCATAATCCCGGCCAAGCAAGTGTCTATCATTTATTCATCCCACTTGACACACTTCGTAGAGCTATTTTCACCACGCTTCAGATCCAATTTACCACCAGGTCAATCTGCCTCTCCGCTCTCTACCTTCTGTAACAGAAGCCTCGCATAACAGCGCTGGCCTGAGGAACAAAAAAAAAAATTCCTACTGAAGACAACACGCATTTTAAAGCTCGGAGAGAGCAGACGGAGAAGCCGAAAGGATAAAGCCGAAGGACAATGCTGAGACGGGGTTGGGAGGACACAGGAAAGCAACGAGCGTTGGCAATCAGAGGCACAAAAGAGACATCAAATCAAAGTCAAAAACGTCAAAACGACTTTAAGAATGGCAGGGCAGAGTGCTAAAATACAGGAGGTGAAAGGTAGGGATGAAGGGAACAGATTGTATTGAAACTGTATCTAGGGTCAAAAACAAAAAATAAATGGGAATTTCTCTATTGAATTCCCATGAGTCCCATCCCGCTCCCGATAACCACATCCATCTAGAAGGTTGTACACATAGAAGATGCCCCTAGGATGTTCCTCAATGAGCCTGCCATCTGAACTGCAACTCAACTTCTAAACAATGTAACATCATCATTGCTTGCTGGAAGCAATGCATTAGGGAAGCACCGATACCGAGTATGAGTTCTCACCCTAATGCTCCGATACTTACTTCCGATACCGGAACTTCCGGTCATAGGGAGATCCGCAGTGCAGGGGGAGCATGGAGCCGGCTTCTTTTACAATTAGGAAGCCGGTTCGGCACGTAATGACAGACCTCCCTGATTGGTCAGGAAGCAAGGCCGCCTAGGAACAATTTAAGCCGGCTTCCTAGCAAATCAGAAAGCCTGAAGGCAGGTCATGACATGCCGCCCAGCTCCCTTATTGGCTAGGAAGCCAGCTTCCTTGTTGGTAGGCATAATGGCTTACTAACCAGTCATGACTTGCCTCCCGGCTTCCTGACCTGGTGACAAGGGAGCATGGAGCCAATCAGGAAGCCGGGCGGCAAGTAATGACTTGCCTGCCGGCTTCCTGATTGGTTGGGAAGCTAGCCAATCAGGAAGCCGGGTGGCGAGTAATTAGCCCCCCCCCCCCCCCGGCTTCCTGATAGGCCCGGCTGC
>NW_017308740.1:42590-44249 GCF_000935625.1 Nanorana parkeri | reverse complement strand
CCGGCTTCCTGATAGGCCAGATTGCCGCCTCTGTGCTTCCTCAACACCTGGTGACAAGGGAGCATGGAGCCGGCTTCCTGGCTACTGAGAAGGCTGGGCGGTGAGTCATTACCCGCCTCCTGATTGGCCAGAAAGCCGTCTCCATGCTCCCTTATCACTTGGTGACGAGGGAGCATGGACCCAGCTAACAGGAAACCGGGCACCGTGTAATGACTCTGATTGACCAGCTTCCCGACCAAACAGGAAGCTGGGCAGTGAGTCATTACCCGCCCCTGGCTTCCTGATTGGCCAAAAAGCCATCTCCATGCTTCTTCATCACCTAGTGATGAGAAAGCATGGAGCCGGCTTCCCAGCCAATCGGGAAGCCGGGAGTTGTGTAATGACTCGCTACCTGGCTTCCATCCCTTTTGGATACCCTTTGCCACTAGGAGCTGCAGGACCAAGCAGTCCTCCACGTTCCCTTCCCTTCTGATTGTGTATAATAAGGACTTTCGAATGGGCCGATATCTTCTCCCATATACACAGTACTGGAAGGGAGCGTCCATACCAAGCAAGCCGCAGCTACATGATCTATAGACAGAGGTTTCTAATCCTTGCTCATTGTTTTGTTGTTGTTAGCATTATGGGATTCAGCATAAAGTATATTGAATCAATGCTGCATGTAAGCCGCTGATGAGGTTAAAGGGTTCAGTGAGCTCAGTTAATACCAGAGACGGCTCTCGCTTCTTTAGAATACAAGACTTTTAAAGGAAACATTTCCTGACAGAGACCAAGCTGGCGCCATTGCTACTTCTCGTTCTGCAAACGCCGCGGTTTGGCTCTTATGTTTAAAGAAGAACTCCGGGAATGACAAAATGTACCCTTGCAACGGGGCTGCCGGTGCAATTCAAGGGTTGAGTCCTCTTTTTTTTCTAGGGGGGGGTCAAATATAGCAGATATACTCCCCTGATCCGCGGTGCTGCCTGGATGCTCGACCGATCCCGGCAACCTCTTCTACCAGTGGTCTAAGGAGCGCTGACGTCATTACATCTAATGCAGGTCCAGGGGAGGGTGTCTGTAGTCCTCAGAACAATGTAGCCGATAACAGTCAGCACAGGTCCAATTTAACTCCCAAGCTGTCACCCCCTTAGGATACCCGGGCAAGGATCGGGCCATTTTACTGGATCCCTAAGCAAGAAAGAGCTTTCCAATGTTTGCCTTCAGACCAGCACAGAGCAGACGGGGGAAGTGGAATCTACTGCACCTCAACTCCTTCAATTGTGTAAATACGAGCTTGAGCTATTGAACCCTGCAAACAGAAAACGTCTCTGAGCACCCCAACAGCTGGTTTTAAAGTATGAAATATTAATTAAAAGGAGAGCTATGGGGTAACCTTTTTATCCCATAGTTCTCTTTAGGGTCACAGGAGGACATATATGAACCTCCTCCCGTGACCCAAAGCCAGTATATAGCGGGCTATTGCTCGCTATATAGTGAGTGCGCCTCAGCCGGGACAGATCCCGACAATACTGTTGAGATCCACCCAGCTGGCTGATTGACAGCTGGCTCTGCCTATCTAGAGGCAGAGCCAGCTGTCCCCACCCCACACAGGTGGCACCTTCCTCCTGGAGGATCGGAGCAGGTAGGGGGGGGGGGGGACCCCCTGCGGGGGGGGGGGGG
>NW_017308740.1:39010-41343 GCF_000935625.1 Nanorana parkeri | reverse complement strand
ACAGACTTCCTTTTAAACACTTTAAGGAAACAAAAAACAAAAAAAAACCCAAAACAAAAGGACACTGATATTCTGGAGATTTATTTAGATGTTAATGAAGTGATTTAATAAGGAGTTAGGCTTTCACTCCGGCACAAGTGAGTTGTATGCGTGTCACATGGCATGCCGGATTAAATGAAAAGAAAATTAAAAATAACAAACATGTAAAAAACAAATTTCTCTTTATTGGGTTTTGTATGGAAAACAGGTTCACTAATGAAGCTTTAATCTTCATGAATAATCATCATTCTCACACACAAATGAAGAGGTTTATTTAAAACAAGGAGAAGATTAAAGTGCACACAAATAAAGTTTTCATTATTCAAAATAATAATAAGAAGATAATAAGAAGAAGAAAGATGAAGAAGAAGGAGGATGAGAATAAAGAGGAGGAGGAGAAGGATGAGACGAATAGGGAGGAGGATGAGAAGAATAAGAAAGAGGAGGAGGAGAAGGATGAGAAGAATAAAAAGGAGTACGAGGGGGAGAAGAAGGAAGCGGAGAAGGAGAAAAATATTTAGGAGCAGGAAGGGGAGAAGAATGAGAAGAATAAGAAAGAGGAGGAGGAGAAGAAGGAAGCGAAGAAGAGTTAGAAGGAGGAGGAGAAGGAGGAGACAAATAGGGAGAAGTGAGGTGAGAAGAATAAGAAAGAGGAGGAGGAGAAGGATGAGACCAATAAGAAAGAGGAGGAGGAGAAGGATGAGACGAATAAGAAAGAGGAGGAGGAGAAGGATGAGACGAATAAGAAAGAGGAGGAGAAGGATGAGACGAATAAGGAGTACGAGGGGGAGAAGAAGGAAGCGGAGAAGGAGAAAAATATTTAGGAGCAGAAAAGGGGAGAAGAATGAGAAGGAGGAGACAAATTAGGACAAGGAGAAGAATGAGGAGTGTGAGAGAATTAGGAGAAAAAAATAGAGAAGGAGAAGAATAAAGAGGAGGAGGAGAATAATGAGGAGAAGAAGGAAGTGGAGGAGGAAAATAATTAGAACAAGGGGGAGAAGAAGAAAAAGACTTAGGAGAAGGAGGAGACGAATTAGCAGAAGATTGAGGAGTGGGAGGAGAAGAAGAAGGAAAAGGAGGAGAAGAATTAGGAGAAGGAGATGAAGAAGTATATGGAGGAGGAGGAAAAGAAGGAGGAGGAGAAGGATGAGAAGAATAAAGAGGAGAAGGAGGAGGAGAAAGGAGGAGAAGAATAAGGAGGAAGAGGAGGAGAAGAAGAAGGTAGCGCAGAAGGAGAGAAGTTAGGAGGAGGAGACAAATTAGGAGAAGAAGGAAAAGGGGGAGAAGAATTAGGAGGAGGAAAAGAAGATAATAATAATAAAATAAACACAAGTGAAAAAAAAGAATATTTAATGAGCACACTCTGAATATAAGAACATGACATGACATTTAGCATGATCCTCTTTAGATGGATATGGTATAGCCGGATGGCAGTGTTAATCGCTGAATGTAATTAATAAACCGCAGACCAATAGAAATAAATACTGAATGTGCCGTTGTGCTCTCCATGACAAGCCCAGCATTGCTGTATAAACATACTCCTGGACTAACAAGGTACAGAAGGGCCACAGATATTATTTACTGGCATCATGACAATGTGGATTCCTACCGCTATGGATTTCCCAATGGTCTACACCAGGAATCTACAAACTCTTGTCAAATGTTTACAAACTTAACTTAAATGTTGACTGGTAAAATGTCATAATGGATAAACAAAACAAAAATGACAAAATATTTCATACTGTGCCCACATAAATGTTAAAGGTTGGTGCTCTCAACGCGTTTTGTGCTGCAATAGTTTGTGTTCAAGTGAAAAAGTTTATAACATTTTTTTTTGAGATAACGGTTTTTCCTTATCGAGTACAATATTTTTTTTTCGGTACTCGGCGATACCGAGTACAGATACCGGTGCCGTGTGCCCCAATTATCAGGATGTTTGGCCCATGATCATGACCCATCGCCTGGCTTCCTGATTGCCTGGGAAGCCGGTGTTCTAGCGAAAGAACACCGGCCTTACTTGCCGAGGTTGCCTTGCTTCCTGACCAATCAAGTCACGAGGTGCCGTCCAGCTTCCTGATTGGTCGGGTAGCCAGGCTGCCTAGCAACAAGCCAGCTTGCTGGCCAATCAGTGAGCCAGTTGCCAATATAATACCTATTTTTTTAAAACATAAAAGATAACCCCATTTGTTTAGGTTTTAAAAAAAAAATAGGTATTATATTGGGCTTGTGTCCCTATGAGTAAATAATATTATTATTATACCTTTAAAAAAAAAAACATACAAGATTACCCCAAA
>NW_017308740.1:32785-38875 GCF_000935625.1 Nanorana parkeri | reverse complement strand
AGTATTGCAGTGTGCAATGATACCTTTTTTATTGGACTAACAAAATATATAAAAGACAAGCTTTTGAGAGTGAACCTCTCTTCTTCAGGTCAGACGCAATTGAGTATTGCTTCTGACCTGAAGAAGAGAGGTTCACTCTCGAAAGCTTGTCTTTTATATATTTTGTTAGTCCAATAAAAAAGGTATCATTGCACACTGCAATACTGTGTTTTGCCAAGTGGCTCCGTCGGCTAACGAAGGGAAGGGGGTGACGTCACCGGACTCCTCTCCCCTTCCCTTTGTAAGCCGTTACGGACATCGACGTCACCGGACTCCTCCCTCCTTCTCTTTGTTAGCCGTTACGGACATCGACTTCACCGGACTCCTCCCCCTTCCCTTTGTTAGCCGTTACGGACATCGAAGTCACCGGACTCCTCCCCCCTTCCCTACGTTAGCTGTTTTGGAAATCGACGTCAACGGACTCCTCCCCCCTTCCCTACATTAGCCGTTACGGACATCGACGTCACCGGACTCCTCACCCCTTCCCTTCGTTAGCCGTCACGGACATCGGCATCACCGGACTCCTCCCCCCCCCCCCTTTCCTTCGTTAGCCGACGGAGCCACTTGGGGAAGGGGGGAGGAGTCCGGTGACGTCGATCTCCGCGACGTCACCGGATCGCCGACGGGACTCCCGAAAGCCGACGGAGAGGGGAGTGTTTTCATTAGCGATCAAAATAATTTTAATCGATCAAAAAGTTTAACGCTTAATCGATAAATGAATCTTTCATTTCCACAGCCCTCATATATATATATACACATACATACACAAAAAATAGTTTGGTGGTTTAAAGTCATTTTCCAACATTCAGATTTATCATGTGTATAAAAAAATGAAATAAAACATGTTCAGGTCCTGAAGTGGTTACATTTTCCTTTAATCATTTCCTTCTCAGTTACTTTTGCCTTGTAGCGGAGATTCTCCATTCCCGGCTCTATATCTGATCCTTCGCTTCTATGAAATCCTTCTTTGTGAACTGGTGCCTATAATTCCGGTTCATGAATGTTGCTAAGCCTATGATCTGCAGGACGGCTCTTCAATATGGTTCCCCCCAGTCTCACCTCCCATGGGCTCCCTCAAATCCCTTCTTATGGGAAAAAACCTTATTTATAGCGTCGGTGAAGCAAAAGAAATATCCAGGCAAATGGAAGCAGCAAACGCGGAAGGAATGGGCGAACGACGTGGTACACTCAGCGACTCAAGAAAGCATTTTTATGTATCTGACTAGTTCATCTTTAAAGCCAAAAAACATTAAAAAAGATAAAAATAAAGGGCCACTTTCCGATAACATTCACTTTCAGCCGCCTGCAGTACTGCTTTTACACCACAAGATGTCCTCAGTCTGGTGGCCAGCATCATTCAACCCACTGAAGCCAGGCCAGCCTGTGACTGGACAGTGAAAGAAGAAGCAGTGCAGTGATGGAGCTAATTTCTGTCACTCTGCTCTCTCCTCTTATCAGCATGCTTCTTGCCAGCACGTGAACTGATTGGCATTTTGTGCAGCTTCTCTGTTTCACACACCAACCCTGCTGGACCAGGGCTGCAAGGGCCGGATACCTGGTCAGGTGCAGATCCTTTTACTGCTACAGTTCCATGCATGTACATTGAAAGTTAATATATAATATATTTACAGTATATTTAAAGAACTCTGGGCAGAATCAAACCTAACCTGTATTTTATTGTTACTCGCCAATACCGAGTACCAATACTGGCATCCCGAGGCAGCATGGGCCCGGCTTCTCGGCCAATCAGGAAGCCGGGCGGTGGGTCATGATCCACCACCCAGCTTTCTGATTGCCTGGCTTCATGCTTGCTCACGACACTGCGGGGCAGCCTGGTGGTGGGTCATGACATGCCACCCGGCTTTCTGATTGGTCACGAAGCCAGGCTGCCCCACAGTGTCACCAGGCAGAGTGAAGCTGGCTTCTCGGCCAATCAGGAAGCCGGGTCATGACCCTTGGTCAGGAAGCAAGGCTAACCCAGTGTCACTGGGCAGCATGAAGCTGGCTTCACAGTCAATTAGGAAGCCGTGAGGCGGGTCATGACCCACCACCGGGCTGCCCCGCAGGGTCGCAAGGAAGCATGAAGTCGGCTTCCCAGGCAATCAGGTGACCCTTGGTCAGTAAGCCAAGCTGCGTGAATCTGGTTTCCCAGCCAAACAGGAAGCTGGGCGGTGGGGCATGACCAGCCGCCCGGCTGCCTGACTGGCTGGGAAGCTGGCTTCATGCTGTCCAGTGACACTTCTGGTCAGAGGGAACCTCCCTCTGCCGGCAGTTCCAGTATTGGGGTAAGTATCCAAACTTTCTGGGCGAGTACGAGTACCGGTATCGGTGCATCCCTACTCGTCATTGAGGGGAAGTAACGAAGGAGGTGCTACAGCCTAAAGGAAGTGATGTAATCATTCCATCACAGGAGCGTTTGTAGGCACATTAGCTATAATGTGGCGCTGAAGTTGCTAGAGTGGGTGCTTTTCACTCACCTCATAGTTCTAGCCGACCTGTGACAATGAGACTGTCACAGGTCGGCTCAGTAGATCGGGAAGTGAGGGAACACATACCGGCGTTCGCTCACCTCTCGATCCTGTCACGGCTCTCTGCCGTGACAGGGGAGGGACTGGATTCTGCCCGCTCCGATCCGCCAGCGGTGACCGGCGGAACGGACGGGGGAGGGGGCGGGTACAGCTGGCTCTGCCTCTAGATAGGCAGAGCCAGCTGTCAGTCACGCAGCTGGGCGGATCCCGACACAATTGTCAGGATCCGCTTCAGCTGCGGCGTCTCAGTATACCGCGAGCTGTAGCTCTCTATATACTGAGCTTAGGGTGACGGGAGGATGCTAGTTTGTGTCCTCCCGTTACCTTAAGGAGAAATATGGGGAAAAGCCTTAACCCCATAGTTCTCCTTTAAGAAAGCACCAAGAACCTCAGATTTCCGAGCATGCACAATTTTTATAACTTTCCCAAAAAAAAAAACTTTAGCTCTCTTTTGAGCCTACACAAAATCTTTTTGGATTTAAATCTGACCAGTTCTTCAAAAAAACAAAAAGAAGCTGCACTTGCAGGGTCGGCGGGGCTCAGCTTGCACGCAGACTTCTTGCTCTATGCCTTTCTCCCATAAGCCTCTTACTTCCTTACAAAGCCTTTCCTGTACAATCTGCATGTGTGATAATCATCTCATTATAGAGCAGCTTGTGTTGTGGCTTACTGGTGGAGTCGCGCACAACATCCCCGGGAAGCCTTGCCAAGTCTGAAGTCAAAAAGATGTAGGTCAGGCCAAGTGGATGATAGGATAAGCGTCGCCTGTCACAGGCAGCAACAGACGTATCGAGTGTTAGGAGTCAATTGTTCTAGTGCGCTGTCCTGAACTTACATAGTATTTGAGGTCGAATAAAGACACACAATAAGACTGTCACAGGTCGGCTCAGTAGATCGGGAAGTGAGGGAACACATACCGGTGTTCGCTCACCTCTCGATCATGTCCCTGCAGAGAGCCGTGACTGTCACTCACGGCTCCCTTCAGGGATTCCCCAGCTCCCCTGTTCGATCCTCCAGCGCTGACTGGCGAAACGGACGGGGGAGGGCACAGCTGGCTCTGCCTCTGGATAGGCAGAGCCAGCTGTCAATCCCGCAGCTGGGTGGATCCAGACAGTATTGTCGGGATCCGTCCCGGCTGCGGCGTCTCAGTATACTGAGCTTTGGCTCACGGGAGGACGCTAGCTTGTGTTCTCCCGTGACCCTTAGGAGAACTATGGGGAAAAGCCCTGACCCCATAGTTCTCCTTTAATATAACACATTACGCCACATATTTTCTGGCATGCCATACGCAAAGAAATCCTATCTCTATAAATATCTAAAAGAGCGCAATCCAATGTGCAATAAACGTACAGCTATTAAGGGAGTACAAACCTTGGCCAGCTTAGATGTGGCAAGGCATTTGACTCGACTGAATACTCATTCTCTCATTCCAGAACTAATAAAGTTAGTGCCATGGTGGCCAAGTTCCAGGTTTGAAAAGATCGCCGTTGATTAATGAATGCCTTGAAAACTTTGGCTTTTGGCGGTGTGTTTAAAGCATGCATCCAATTAATATATAAAGCTCCCCCTGTCGAACTATCAGACACGTAGCATGGCGTCGGCCTAACACAGGACAATTCCAATTATGCAGGAAAACAAGACGGAGGCGTCCCCTTTTCCCCGTGCAATTTGTTATCGCTATACAGACCCTTACCCTTAAAATTAAACTAGAATTGGTGCCAGCTACTTACATCCAGTGTCAGCCGGGTGGTATGCAAATGACTTAATCCTGTTTTTGGAAGACATCAAGAATTCCCCGGACTCTGCTCTGCAATTAATTGATAAATTTTTGTACTTCTTCGGGCCTCAAAATTAAATGGCAAAAGTCAATCCTAAGGTCTCTCTCTCTGCATGGTTGGGTGGTGCTAATTATTACAGAAATTGGGACCCCAGTAGCATTATAAATTTGTTTTCTTGGAAATAATCATAAGTGACATAAGTGACTGAAAAGCAACGAGTTGACCTTTGTGTGATGTTTTATTGGAAAGATTTACACTAATATTTGCTGTTTTTTTTAGTCTTGGCCCATATAAACCTTATGGAAATGGTATTACAACCAACATGACTTCATATATAGAGCATGTGGCCATAGACGTTACAACTAAATGGTCAACAACTCAAGCACATGACATTCTACTTTTATATAGGGTTGTGCTAGACCACCGTGGCTGGACAAATCAAAGGAGCCAGATTGCCAATGCTCAAAATCTTTTGGAGGTTTCCTCTAGCTGATGTCAATGGAGCTCCTAAGAAAATCCTGCTGGCTCCTGGATTGGACAGACTGGCCCCTGAATTCCATAATAACAAGTCCACTTCTGATATATACACCATGCTGAAATGGGTCAAAAGTCAACTGGGTATGGCACCACTAGAAATTCATGTACATCACTGAGCTGGTCAGTTGCTAAACATTCAACTTTGGCTTACAGGAGAACCACCCCATGGATCTAAATTCTACCAGTAGCTGCCTCATTTCCCACCCTCGGCTTATATTCGGGTCAATACTTTTTCCCAGTTTTTTCGGGACGGCTTATACTCGAGTATATACGGTAGATCTGACTTTGTGAAATAACTCATATTTAAGAACATTCCTATCCACCCAAAAAACCGCACACTGGTATACCTTTAACCGATATACACTGCCTGTCCCCCAAAAAAAGTCAGCACCTGGATTTCACTAAGCAAATAGGTTAGGACCTTCCATTGGATAATAGGTCCAGGTTGAGCAACGTTATGTGCCAGAAAAATTAGGCCATATTCCAAGAGGACAATGCCGGGATTCATGGGGCTCAGATTGTGAAAGAGTGCTTCAGGGAGCCTGAGACATCATCTTCACACATGGATTGGCCACCACAGAGTCCAGGCCTTAGCCCCAATGAGAATCTTGGGGATGTGCTGGAGAAGACTTTACGCAGCGCTCCGACTCTCCCATCATCACTACAAGATCTTGGTGAAAAATTAATGTGACTCTGAATGGAAACGGCGCCACGGCGAATGTGTGCCGTAATCAAAGCTAAAGGCAGTCCAATGAAATATTAGAGTGTGACTTTTTTTTTTGACAGGCCGTGTGTATATATATATTCAAATAACATAAACTCCTTTATTTAAAGCCAAGCTAAATATGATCTCTTAATGCCCGGCTCCGCCCGCCCCCCCCCCAGTCCGTTCCGCCAGTCAGCGCTGGAGGATCGGACAGGGGAGGGGGGGGAATCCCTGCAGGGAGCCGTGAGTGACAGTCACGGCTCTCTGCAGGGACAGGATCGAGAAATGAGCAAGCGATGGTATGTGTTCGCTCACTTCCCGATCTACGGAGCCAACTTGTTACAGTTTCATTGTCACACGTCAAGCTCGAACTATGAGGCTGAGTGAAAATCACTTGCCTCATAATTCTCCTTTAAAGCAATTCTGAAGACAAAATGGGTCCAACCCGGTACTAGCAAGGTGTACCTAATAAAGTGGCCGGTGAGTGTGTGTGTGTGTGTGT
>NW_017308740.1:19517-32371 GCF_000935625.1 Nanorana parkeri | reverse complement strand
CATCCATCCCTGAACCAGGAGCGGAGGGCCCACAGGGGACACTGAATGCGGGCATGGAGCGGGGAGGATCGCTGACAGGCTAGACAGTGCGGAGAGGCAAAGCAGCTGTGGGGGGTAGGGTTGCCACCTGTACAGGATTCACCCGAACAGTCCGGGTTTTCAATGCTGTGTCCGGGTTTTATGGCAGCTGAAACACGGACACATAATGTCAGGAAGACAGGGGCAAACAAAATGAAGATAGGGGCTACTGGCCCCCATTAGCAAATCAATGCAATCCTTCGACTTCCTAAACTACTAATCTCCTTGCCTGTAACGGAGAAGAACAAAGGCAGATATGTTTGTAGTCCGGCCTGTGTGGCAACCATGGCCGCAGATACGGTGGAGGAGCGAGCATAGCCAACCAGGGCCAAGAAGTGTGTTGTCTGCAGGATCACCGGGTTAAAATAAAGGGAAAGAAGGCAAAGTAAAAACTAATGCTGCCACCCCATAAAGGAATTGATAAGCTGAAATATATGACATTGTTCTTTGTGGGTTTCAATGTACTTTAATACTCTCCATTCCCGCTGCCTGCACTGCTGAGCTCTATTATATCACGGAGTATTGGATTGCTGTTAATTGATGCACTTAGTCCGCTGGTGCCAACATGACTGCCGATTCCTATAGTGACATAGGGGCCCTTGGAAGCTTGGGCTCTTCGCTGAACCAGCATCAAGATAAGAATAGATGCATACTACAAATACCGCACAGCCCATTGTGAGATTAACCCTTCGGGGTACCATTTTTGTATTCTTCTTTGTGGAACGTGAGACGGCCATCTCATGGTCCAAGGAAGGACAAAGGGGGGAATGGGGCCCTCTGCCAACTCATTCAGTTGTGTGTAAATGTCTACCTAAATATAGCTAAAGCTCGGGATGTACCAATACCGATACTGGTATCAGTGCCGATACCGAGTAGATTTGGGCGAGTACTCGTACTCGCTCAAATGCTCCGATACCTTCCCTGATAACCGGAAGATTTCCTCTGACCGGCAGTGCTGTAGGAGAACATGGAGCCAGGTTACACAGCCGCCTCAATGCTGTTTGGCCAGGAAGCCGCCTTCCCGGCCAATCAGGAAGCCGTGTGGCGAGTAATGACCCACCTTTCGGCTTCCTGATTGGCCAGGAAGCCAGCTCCATGTTGACTGGCTGGTGAGCCGGCTTCCCAGCCAATCTGCATGGAGGCGTCTGTTCGGCCGGCTCGATGCTGATTGGCTGGGAAGCTGGTTTATAGACCAAGCAGCATGGAGCCGGCCAAACAGCATAGAGCCGACTTCCCGGCCAATCAGGAAGCTGGACGGGAAGCAGGCTCTATGCTGATTGGCTGGGAAGCCGGTTTCCAGGCCAAACAGCATCGAGCCTGCTTTATGCTGATTGGCTGGGAAGCCGGTTTCCGGGCCAATCAGCATCGAGCCTGCCAGAGAACATGCAGCTGGCTTCCTGTGCAAACCTCTGACTAGATTGCCCGGGAAGCAAGCTCCACGGCACCGGTATGGGCGAGTACCGAAAGCAAAATATCGGTACTCGTACGACACCGAAAAACCGGCATCGGTGCATCCCTACTTTGCAATGCAAATTTTCATCACATTCACTAAGCTATGGGAAAATCCCCTTCCAAAGCCTACTTGCCTCTAGTAAATCAACTCCATTGGATCAATGCAATAGAAAACCGCTTCGGAAGATAACAACTTTGGCAGCCGGCTCGCCATCCCAGTCCAACTTGTCCACCAATTTCCTCCACGGCTTTCAAATACATTAAAAAAGAAAAACACGTTTTCCTGGAGATGCCAAGTCTCATCTCAGAGTGTGAGATTGTTCCAAAGAACTCTTTATATCCGTATGTGGAAGGCTAAAAATGCTCCGAGACGTTCACACTTTTTGACACTCCCCATAATCTTCGCAGCGTCTAGAACGGCATCGAAATAGATTGTCTCCCCGATGCTCCCGCAGCCTTTTCAGATGCCGAATGACTCCGACGCTGCCATTAACAATGATTTTCAGAACCTGAACCAGACAGGATCTTCACAGAACGGAGTCAAAACCCGTCTGAGCGATGTCGCTCCCCTAAAGGATTTAGAAAAGATTTTCTAGATAACGACGCGCTCCTTTCCTCGATTTGCAAAGTCAACATTGTTCTAACTCATAAGCTGACGCAAAATCCACTCACAGGACCGTCATGCTGAAAAGTTTTGGTAAGTAGGAACCTTAAAATCCTAAAAAAAACCCCAATAAAAACAAATTATGATATCTAGTGATGTCCCGATGACACTTTAAGACCGAGTTCAAGTACTTTCCCTCAAATACTCGCCGATACCTATTACCGATACTTTCTCTTAAAGGGGCAGGTGACATTTTCTCAAACAATACAGACTGATGAGGCAGTTTCTCACCAGAACTGAATACATGTCCTCACAGCAAAAACACATCACCAAAGCCGAACACATGTCCCCAAAGCAGAACACATGTACCCCAAAGCCGAGCACATGTACCCCAAAGCCGAGCACATGTACCCCAAAGCAAAACACATGTCCCCAAAGCCGAGCACATGTCCCCAAAGCAGAACACATGTCCCCAAAGCCGAGCACATGTCCCCAAAGCCGAGCACATGTCCCCAAAGCAGAACACATGTCCCCAAAGCCGAGCACATGTTCCTACTTTGCAATGCAAATTTTCATCACATTCACTAAGCTATGGGAAAATCCCCTTCCAAAGCCTACTTGCCTCTAGTAAATCAACTCCATTGGATCAATGCAATAGAAAACCGCTTCGGAAGATAACAACTTTGGCAGCCGGCTCGCCATCCCAGTCCAACTTGTCCACCAATTTCCTCCACGGCTTTCAAATACATTAAAAAAGAAAAACACGTTTTCCTGGAGATGCCAAGTCTCATCTCAGAGTGTGAGATTGTTCCAAAGAACTCTTTATATCCGTATGTGGAAGGCTAAAAATGCTCCGAGACGTTCACACTTTTTGACACTCCCCATAATCTTCGCAGCGTCTAGAACGGCATCGAAATAGATTGTCTCCCCGATGCTCCCGCAGCCTTTTCAGATGCCGAATGACTCCGACACTGCCATTAAAAATGATTTTCAGAACCTGAACCAGACAGGATCTACACAGAACGGAGTCAAAACCCGTCTGAGCGATGTCGCTCCCCTAAAGGATTTAGAAAAGATTTTCTAGATAACGACGCGCTCCTTTCCTCGATTTGCAAAGTCAACATTGTTCTAACTCATAAGCTGACGCAAAATCCACTCACAGGACCGTCATGCTGAAAAGTTTTGGTAAGTAGGAACCTTAAAATCCTAAAAAAAACCCCAATAAAAACAAATTATGATATCTAGTGATGTCCCGATGACACTTTAAGACCGAGTTCAAGTACTTTCCCTCAAATACTCGCCGATACCTATTACCGATACTTTCTCTTAAAGGGGCAGGTGACATTTTCTCAAACAATACAGACTGATGAGGCAGTTTCTCACCAGGGCTAAATACGGATCTCACCAGAACTGAATACATGTCCTCACAGCAAAAACACATCACCAAAGCCGAACACATGTCCCCAAAGCCGAGCACGTGTCCCCAAAGCCGAGCACGTGTCCCCAAAGCCGAGCACGTGTCCCCAAAGCCGAGCACGTGTCCCCAAAGCCGAGCACATGTCCCCAAAGCAAAACACATGTCCCCAAAGCAAAACACATGTCCCCAAAGCAAAACACATCACCAAAGCAGAACACATGTCCCCAAAGCCGAGCACATGTCCCCAAAGCAGAACACATGTCCCCAAAGCCGAGCACATGTCCCCAAAGCAGAACACATGTCCCCAAAGCCGAGCACATGTCCCCAAAGCAGAACACATGTCCCCAAAGCCGAGCACATGTCCCCAAAGCCGAGCACATGTCCCCAAAGCCGAGCACATGTCCCCAAAGCAGAACACATGTCCCCAAAGCCGAGCACATGTCCCCAAAGCCGAGCACATGTCCCCAAAGCCGAACACATGTCCCCAAAGCCGAGCACATGTCCCCAAAGCAGAACACATGTCCCCAAAGCCGAGCACATGTCCCCAAAGCCGAGCACATGTCCCCAAAGCCGAGCACATGTCCCCAAAGCCGAGCACATGTGCCTTAAAAATCGGTGCATTTTCACAAGTACTCCAGAAAATGCCTGGTATCCCTAATTATAACAGGGGAGGTCTACCCTGTCTGGATTCCAGGCAGATCAGCATAGATCCGGACAAACACCGTGGAGGCGGCTTCACGGCCAATTAGGAAGCCGGGCGGTAGGTGATGACACGCCTCCCGGCTTCCTGGATGTCTGGGAAGCCGGCTCTATGCTGATTGGCTGGGAAGCTGGAGTAATGACCCGATTGCCCCGGAAGCCGGCTCCGGAAGTGGCGGTATCGGTACTCGGTATCGGCGGGTACCGAAAGTAAAATATCGGTACTCAGGTGTGAAAAACCGGTATCGGTGGATCCCTACTTAATACACAAAAGAGCATTGGAAACCCGCTCAACCTGTAGACCCGATATTGCGCATGAACAGGGAATCACTGGTGCTCAGGAAAGGCTCCGCCCACCTCTGTAAGCAAACAAATATAGCACAGGTTCCGATCCCTAATCACATCTCAGATGAACAGTTCATATCATAAACCAGCTGACGCGTTTTAGCCACATATGGCTTTAGTCGTAGCTATAACTAAGGCTGAGACAGAAACGCATTGAGAGATAATCTCATCAGTCTGCTGCTTTTCCATTCACTGTCCAGTCGCAGACTGGGGGAAGGACAAGACCTTTAAGTGTTACTGAACTGCAGCAGAGGAAAATCACATCTCCTGCCCTACCAGGTGGGACTGTGTGATGGGGCTGCGTAAATCTCAGGACTGGACGGACAGAAATACAGATGCTTTGGCAGGTAAAACAACTGTATATTTAGCTCACTGCTCGGAGTTAGGCTTGGGTCGGGCTTTAATCTGATTTTCGCTTACCAAGTCCAAATAGGGTGACAGGACTATAGAGCAGGGGTAGGCAACCTCGGCCCTCCAGCTGTTGTGGAATAACAAGTCCCATGAGGCATTGCAAGATCTCACAGCCACGACCCCCAGAAGCAGATGCATGATGGGATTTGCAGTGTCACCACAGCTGGAGGACCGCAGTTTGCCCACTTCCGGCTCTAGGGTGACAACTATGCATTGATTTCACTGCAAGACAAAACAGCGTTGTCACCCTGGATGAAGGCAACGACCAACCGTACAACTAGCAGGACCCAACCTACTAAAAACAATGTTACGGGGGCTCAGATAAACAATACATGCTGCGTCACTACTAATTACAGACATCGTCACATTCTGATAGAAGACAAAAGAAGGATGGCATGTGTATCCCTCTGCTCTCTCCTCCTATCAGCAAGCCCCTTGCCAGTATGTTTGCATGCAGCGCACCTGATTGGCTCTCAGACCTGCACAGTGCATTAGAAGCCGCAGGGGGACACCCAGCGTCATCTAGTCTTTCCCTCCCAGCCTGACTGTCCCTGGCCCTGCCTCTTTCATTCATTGGTTCCCAGTTCTTCCAAATAAAGGCTCGGCATCCCTTGTGGGCGTTACCTAGGGTAGGTCTGCCGTTTTCAGAAAGCCAAGAGTGGGCCGGCTCTTGGGAGGAGTTATGCAAATATCGAAACGCCCTGATGGGCGGGTGTCAGCCTGGAGGAGTGGGCGTTCCTAAGCAGGCTGCATTGGCATGCAGAGCGCACTAGTTAACGCCCGCATGTGACGCAGAGCCTCCATGATTGACAGAACCGAGATCCAATGAATGAAAGGGGCGGGGCCAGGGACAGTCAGGCTGGGGAGAGAAGGGCTAGATTAGCATATTAGTTGGCACAATGTTACAACTCAACACTGATCAGATTCATCTATGCCAGAGGTGGGCAAACCCCAGCCCTTGTGGAACTACAAGTCCCACGAGGCATTGCAAGAATCTGACAGCCACAGGCACGCTGGGATTGGTAGTTTCATGCACAGCGGGAGGGCTATAGCGTCCCCCCTTCACTTCCCCAGCCCGCGCGGTCACTTCCTGTCCTCGTCTCACAACTGTATCCCTGTCTTATAAATGATATAATCGTCCGCTGCCCGGGCCTGCCGCGCCGGTAATTGGAGCAATCGCCGGACAATTACAGAGAAATCAATCACCACGGCGATAATCGTTCCCAACGCTGAATAATATCTGTCACCGTCTGCGGATAATAAAGCGCTCGTTATCTGCCAGCAGAACCGTTCCGCCCGTCCTCAGATTCGGGGGAATTCAAACAAAAAAAGAAGAAAAAGGAAAAGAATCGCATTCGGGATCTCCCCCATGTTATTCAGAATATCGGATCACGAATGCTATTCGGGTCTGGGAGCCATATACATACACTGAGTGGCCAGATTATTATATACACCGAGTGGCCGTAAAGAAAGAAAAAGGAAATAAAAAAGGAAAAGAATAGCATTCGGGATCCGGATTGCTGAATAATATGGGGGAGATCCTGAATGCCATTCTTTTCCTTTTTCATTATTTATTTTTCAGATTCCCGAAAGCCTCAGCTTTAGTAATATAAAAGTATGTATATGGCTCCCAGACCCGAGGATTCAGGATCTGAAAAAGAAAGAAACAGGAAATGAAAAAAAAAAGAAAAGACAAAGAATGGCACTCAGGAGCTCCGGAATGCAATTCTCGAAATTCGGATCCCGAATGCTATTCGGGTCTGGGAGCCATATACAGTATATTACTAAAGCTGGGGCTCCCAGACCCCAATGGAGTTCGGGATCCGAAAAATAAAGAAAAAAGGGGGAAAAAAGAAAAGTAGAATAAAAAAAGAACTAAAGAAAAAGATGAAAAAAAAGGAAAAAAAAACTAAGAAAAAAGGAAAAGAAAATGAAAAAGAATCTCCTGAGCGGTCAGACCGCGATGCTGTGATACGGATATAATGATACAACGTAACGATTGGTGACAACACAATGACGTCGGAGTCAATACACATCAATCATCCCCACCGATATGATCAGCCCCTCATTAGGAAGGGGGAGGAGACTCGTTATCTAATTAAGATCAGTGACGGATCGCCGATCAATAGCGCCGTGATTGGCTGAACCCCAAATCCATGGCGCTGCTGTAAATAAGGAAGTTTGGAATGCGTTGTTTATAACGCAGAGAGATCAGAGAGAGGAAGACGTAAACCCAGACACTGAAAACTCACATCCGGTTTTTAAATTGTGAAAAGGATACCTGGTGATCCTGCCATGATGGGCGCTTCTGGTTACAGGGTGACAACTCCCTGTGCTTGTCTCCTGAATGTGCTCCTATGTGGTCACCCTTTCATGAAAAGGATACATTGTGGTCCTGCCATGATGGTCCCTGTTTAGGCACTTCCTGCTATAGAGTGACAACTCCCCGTCCTTGACTCCCGAATCCTCTTCTACATTGTCAACTTTTCGTGAAAATGATACCTGGTGATCCTTACACGACGGCCCTCTTCTTCATAAAAAGGGTGACAATGTAGGAGCGCATTTGGGAGTCAATGGCAGGGAGTTGTCACCCTATAACAGGAAGTGCCTTGACAAGGGCCATCACGACAGGTCTCCAGGTATCATTTTCATGAAAGGGTGGCAATGTAGGAGCACACTCAAGAATCAATGACAGTCACCCTTTCATAAAAATGATACCTGGTGATCCTGCTATGATGGTCCTTCTCTGGGCACTTCCTGTTATAGGGTGACAACTCCCTGGCATTGATTCCCTAATGGGCTCCTATGTTGTCACCCTGCCATGTGTTGTCCCAATGCAGACTCATGAGGTTTCCATCCACCCACAGACAATGCATTCTGAAATTGCAGCTTTTGGTTTCCATTGGGTGCCCATGTGAGCAAATGGGAGATGCGGATGGAGCGTTGTCACCCTACTAGAAGAAGTGCCGGATGCTGAAGGCCTTAGCTCTTTGGCTTGACTTCCTGCAGGTGCTGGTGATGTCACTGGCCTCAACCTGGAAAATCTGAGGACCCCAAATCTCATGAGATCCCCCCCCCCCTTTTCCAAAATCAAATGTTATTAGTGAAATTTCTCTTCTGGTAGAATGTTCTGGGCCGTAGTACAAATAGGTTTAGCCAGGAATCAGGAAAATACCCCACAATGGCCACCAGATGGCGCTGGAGATCATAGGAAATAATGCACCTTAGTAACCGGAGATAGAATGTAACAATTGTAGGGGATCCATTGCATTGGTTACATCAATTTGCTAGTTGTCGAGATCTCCGACCCATCGAGATCTCCGACTGGCGACATCACATCCGGTGACCAGTAGCAGATTTAGACCAGATGGCGGTGATGAGTGTGCGCCAGCGTTAGAATCCTCATCAGGTTACTGCGTCTGCGCGTCCTTCGCACTCCCCGTCAAGTTCTCCAACCCCCCGTCAGTTCGCCTGCGCGGTCACCAAAAAGTGCGGACACCCAATGGCAAAACATGTCATCTCTTAGCATGTTGTGCCGTCGGATGGGCGCGCCAAAGCTATTTGGAGGACTAGATTCTGCTGTTCGGTGACGGGGGTTGGAGAACTTGATGGGGATCGTGAAGCCGCGCAGGCGCAGTGACGGGAGTTCAACGGCTCGATGAGGATTCTGACCGGCTGGCGCACGGGCACCACCACCACCTGGTCTAAGGGCCCGTTCACACCAGTTGCCGTGCATTCCGGCCGAAACGCACTGCCTCGCATTGCGCCTGGCTCACTTTTTAGTGGGGCAGGAGGGGGCGTGGCGGGTCATTGAACTGAATGGCACCGTAGCCACGTCCGCACGGGATCGCATGGCGGTCTGGTACGCTGTGGTGCAAGCAAAATAGTTTTGATCGCACCGGACCGCAGGCACAATGTGCCATGCGATCCCGTGCGGTCGTGGCTACGGTGCCATTCAGTTCAATGACCCGCCACGCCCCCTCCTGCCCCACTAAAAAGTGAGCCGGCCGCAATGCGAGGCAGTGTGCTCCGGCCAGAATGCACTGCAGCTGGTGTGAACGGGCCCTAAAGCTCCTACTGGCAAGTCGCCGGATGTGACATCACCAGTCGGAGATCTTGACGGGTCTGAGCTTTCGACAGAACAGCGGCAGATTCTAGAATTGTTACATTGTATATCTTGTGATGAAGATGTATTTATGTCCTATGATCCTCAGCGCCATCTAGTGGCCACATCGTGGTAGATTCACATGTGAAGGGACCTCCTTTGACTACTCACCAGAACATTCACCCACAAGAGAAAATTAGCCAATTTTGGCCCATTCTCACAAAAGAACTACTTGTAGCTTCATTGGTGGAATATTTATGCAAGTTTTGTTCATCAATAGACCCCCCCCACCCCTATGAGTTTTTGAATTGGTGGCCTCCAAGATAAGCGTCCCTCGCTATCATATCACTAGCTGATGCAGAAGCTGCTGAAGAACACCCAACAATTTGGTGAACGGCATCTCATAGAAACCCAAGTGGTGGAGACCATCTTCTTAAACCCAACACATGGGTCCTACAGCCAGTAACCGATTCTCACCAACGGACGAGTTTACGGGAATCAGTTACAGTCTATGGTTCTGTATGGCGCATGCACCACGTTAAAGATGTCCCCATGGAGGAACCACAGGGTGGTGTGTGGTGGCTTCTTCGAAGGAGTATTTTTGACTCATGGTGAGGGTCTAAAGCGCCTATGAGATCTTAGCGGTTGGGTTTACATCTAGTTTACCTCAGCAAACGGCAGCAGAAGAGCTCCTACCTTCCCTCCATTCCGGAGCTGAAGACTCTTCACCATACAACGCTTGGGGTTGCCCATTGTCTGTGTCTCCTGAAGACCTGTGGCTCCATCCTCCAACCCCCTACGGCACACCAGTCACATGAAGGAGCCACAGTATGCCGAGGGTTGAGACATAGACATCAAAGAGTTGAAAGCCGCAGAGTCTTTCGGAGGGAAAGTAGGAGACACAGGCCACCGGAGAGGTGACCTCTTCTGACGCAGGGGATTTCCTTTGGTCTCTTTAAAGTGGACCTTGCAGGAAAACAGAAGGTCGGCTTTGTAGATCAGGACCCCCTCCCCCCTGCAGGAATCGAAAATGTACAAAAAACGTGCCTATAAAGTTAGAATATATACTTAGCTTACCCCCATCGTTCACTCTTAGGACGGCCCGAACCTTCCAGCGAGATCTCAGTAAAGGCGAGGAGCCCAAATCTAGGAGAAAAGGCTCTTGTGCTGAGCTGGAGTGTCTTCTGGTGAGATTGTGGGCCTATTCGGGCCTGTCTGGTCGCGTGTGCTGCCTTAAGGTGTGTGCGTTTTTCATGAGTTGGCTTTAGGCCGCCCATATAATGAATAGCCAACGCACCATATCGGACACGCATGGGCATCACAGGTGCGTTGGGTTGATGCATTGGGGTACACTTTACAATGAATGGCTAACACACTCAATGCATGGCACCGGAGAGGTATGATTGGGTCCTTAGGATGCTCAACGTATACCAGGATCCTCGCCAGAAAATGGTGACATCAGGTGTGAATGGGCGCCTAGGGCACTCAACGTTCCTCAGAAATCTCGCTGGATGGATGGTGATGGCAGGTGTGGATGGGCCCTTAGCGCGATTAACATTCTGCTGGAATCTCAGGGGAAGAATGGGGACATCAGGTAGTAATGGGCCCTTATGATACTCAACGTTCCCCAGGACCCTCTCCAGAAGAACGGCAACGTCAAATGTGATAGACCCTTAGGGTACTCAATGTTCCCCAGGAATCTTACGGGAAGGATGGCGATATCAGCTCAGAATGGACCCTTACGTTACTCAATGTTCCCCAGGAACCTCTTCAGAAGAATGGCAATGTCAGGTGTAAATGGGCCCTTAGGGTATTCAACGTTCCTCAGAAATCTCGCTGGATGGATGGTGATGTCAGGTGTGGAAGGGCCCTTAGTGAAATTAACGTTCTGCTGAAATCTCACCGGAAGCATGGGGACATCAGGTGGTAATGGGACCTTAGGATACTCAACGTTCCCCAGGAACCTCTCCAGAAGAACAACATCATCAAGTGTAAATAGGCCCTCAGGGTACTCAAAATTCGCCAGAAATCTCGCTGGATGGATGGTGATGTCAGGTGAGGATGGGCCCTTAGGGAAATTAACATTCTCCTGGAATCGCACGGGAAGGATAGGAACATCAGGGGGTAATGGGCCCTTAGGATACTCAACGTTCCCAAGGAACCTCTCCAAAAGAACAGCAACATAAGTTGTAAATAGGCACTCAGGGTACTCAACGTTCCCCAAGAATCTCGCTAGAGGATGGTGGTGTCAGGTGTGGATGGGCCCCTAGGGCAGCGTTCCTCAACCTTTTTTTCAGCCACGGCACCCTTTAAAAACATGCAAATTCTCGAGGCACCCCAAATGTAAAAAATGGCACGTGGCCCCTCCAAAATCCATACCGAACCCTTAAACGAGATATGGGTCTGGTTTGGATGGGGGGAGAAACTGAAGAAGCAAGATGTCACCAGCACACCGGGAAGATAGGTCAAGCAAACATCATGGACTTTGGTGTGGATGGGGAACCCCCCTCCAAGCAAAAACACACAGAATAAGGGGCCCCCCCTACACATCAGAGTCCCCTTAACATCAAAGCTCCCCTTTCACATAAGAGTGCCCCCTCCCGTTTTCACATCAGGAGCCTTCTTCACATCCCATAGGCATGACTTTGTGTGAAAATTTCAAGGCACCCCTGAGGAACCCAGAAGGCACACTGGGCGGTACCACAGCACCCTGGTTGGGAAAGGCTGCCCTAGTAATTTTGCTGGATGGATGGTGATGTCAGGTGTGAGTGGGCCATAAGGGTACTCAACGTTCTCCTGGAATCTCACTGGAAAGATGGGGATAAGGGGCCCTTAGGGTACTCAACGTTCTCCTGGAATCTCACTGGCAAGATAGGGACATCAGGTGATAAATGGGCCCTCAACGTTCTCCTGGAATCGCAATGGAAAGATGGGGACATCAGGTGATAAGGGGCCCTTAGGACATTCAACGTTCTCCTGGAATCTCACTGGAAAGATGGGGACATCAGGTGGTAAAGGGCCCTCAACGTTCTCCTGGAATCTCAATGGAAAGATGGGGATAAGGGGTCCTTAGGGTACTCAACATTCTCCTGGAATTCTCACTGGAAGGATGGGGACATCAGGTGGTAAGGGGCCCTTAGGCCATTCAACGTTCTCCTGGAATCTCAATGGAAAGATGGGGACATCAGGTGATAAGGGGCCCTTAGGGTACTCAACGTTCTGCTGGAATCTCACCGGAAGAATGGGGGTATCAGGTGATAAAGGGCCCTCAAGGTAGTCAATGGTCCCTAGGAACATTTCCAGAAGAATGGGGACATTGGCCGTGAATATGTTCTTAGGCTACACAATGTTCCCCAGGAATCTTGCCAGAAGGGCCGTGAACTGAGATGTAAATATGCCCCTAGGGTACTTAATGCTGGAAGGATGGGGACATCAGGTGTGAATGGGCCCTCAGGGTACTCAACGGTTCCCCTGAACCCTCTCCAGAAGAATGGCAACGTCAGGTGTAAATAGGCCCTTAGGATACTCAACGTTCCCCAAGGAATCCTGCTGGAAGGATGGGGACATCAGATGTGAATGGGCCCTTACGGTACTCAACGTTCCCCAGGAACCTCTGAAGAAGAACAGCAACGTCAGGTGTAAATGGGCCCTCAGGCTTCTCAACGTTCCCCAAGGAATCATGCTTTAAGGATAGGGACATCAGGTGTGAATGGGACCTTATGGTACTCAGCGTTCACATGACA
>NW_017308740.1:18310-18708 GCF_000935625.1 Nanorana parkeri | reverse complement strand
ACATCAATGAAGAGGTGGGGGGGGGGGGGGGGTACAGGTGCAGGGAGACCTTGGTTCCCCTTCCCCTTGCAAGGTCTTCTTTAATAAGAGATGCTCAGTAATCCTCAACAGCCAATCAGAACGCAGCTCTCCGCAGTATCTTTTGGTTGCCATTGGTGACGGGTACCCAGAAGGATGTGATGGTGATCCCCCCTCCCATCCCCGCGGTCCCCGGTCCCTCACCCAGGGTGAAGTAGGGCGGCTCGGTATTGTGCAGGTCATCTCTCACGGCCACGCTCCCCGGAGCCTCGCTGTGGATGTGCAGAGGAAGACGGGAATCCCCGGGATGGAGGGAGGACACGGCGCCGCTCCAGCTCAGCTCCCGCTCCCTCAGTGCCGGCAGGGTGGACACGGTGACC
>NW_017308740.1:18029-18250 GCF_000935625.1 Nanorana parkeri | reverse complement strand
CCCGTCTACAGTGACTCCGGGGATGCCTTCCGTCACACGCAGGGCCGTGACACGCCCCTTAACTATTTCGTCTCCCGGCAACAGTCAACCACGTTCTCTTTAATATTAACCCCCAGCGATTTGCTTCTTTAATTTGGGTACCGCTCGTCCTCCGCACACCCCGATCACAATATAAGCCAATCAGCGCCCCCTCCCCTTCCCCCCCCCTCCTCTCCAGCCTA
>NW_017308740.1:16964-17370 GCF_000935625.1 Nanorana parkeri | reverse complement strand
TGGATGCTGGTCCTGTCCTCGCAGCAAGGTCGTGCCTCTTAGCAGCAGCCAATTAGCTTCTTCGCGGCATCTGCTGGGATGCAGGAGGGATGCTGCCAGGATCAGGTCATGTCTCCCAGACCGGAACACGATGCCGCAGGACGGAACAGCACGCCGCTACGCGTTCCTGCGCGCAGCGCCGCGGCCGCGCGGTTCTATTGTGTCTGGGGAGTGAATTCTAAGCCACCGGAGTAAAATATATTGGGGGGGAATTTATTAAAAACTGGAGCAGATTTGCACTGCAACCAATCAGCTTCTCTCTTTCATTTTCACATCCCAACTGACCAAACTGAAGAGAGATGCTGATTGGTTGCCATGGGCAACTGCTCCAGTTTCTGTCTGCTCCAGTTTCTGTCTGCTCCAGTTT
>NW_017308740.1:14880-16153 GCF_000935625.1 Nanorana parkeri | reverse complement strand
CACTATATATATATAGATAGATATATGGAAAAAATAATATTCATATATTACATTATAATTAATAAATAAAAACAATATTAATTATAATTATTTATTTGGACAGTTGACTGCAAAACAGGTTAAAAAAAACAAAAAACTTCTCATTTTTAATACTGGGGACACCTCTAAAAAATTTTCAATTTTCCCTCACTCTCCTTAACCCCTTGCTGACCGCGGTGTTACACCTCCTTCCCATCCAGACCATTCTTCAGTGTTCAGCGCTGCGGTACTTTGACTGACATTTATTCCGTCACGCAACGCTGCACTGACATGAATTTTATACCATTTTTTGGGGACAGATAGAGCTTTCTTTTGATGGTATTTAAAGGAGAACTACGGGGTCAGGGCTTTTCCCCATAGTTCTCCTTAGGGTAACGGGAGGACACTTGACATGAAAAAACATTTATTATTACCCAATTTTTTGGTAAAATATAAAAGACGGGGTCACGTCGGGTAAATAGACACCAAACATGTCAAGCCTTAAAATTGCGTGCGCGCGCCAAACCTCAAAAAACTACAAATACCCCAAAATTGGCCATAGGCGACACTTTAAAAGCTGTTACCGCTCATCGGTTTAGCGTTATCAGTGATTGATGGGCCTAGAATTATCGCTCTCACTGCAACGTTCGCGACGATATGTAACGTATGTAGCGCAAATGTCGATTTCCCGCGCTGGCGCATCGAACGCGTTTTTACGTTTATATGTGCGTAAACGTGGGGGTGGGGGATTTAAAAATGTTTGGGGTTTTTTTTTACTTTTTTTATATGCAACTTATTTTTTAAAACTCTGCTTATGTTTTTTTACACTTAATGGCATTGTTATTACATAGGGGGATAACAATCCCCCTATATAATAGCAAAGGCACACTGACAGGTCCTGTTTATGGAGACATTAGGGGTCTCTAAGACCCCTGATGTCACCTGGGGATCCCAAAAGAAGCTGATGAAGCGCAGATTACTTCATCAGCTTCTTGTCTCTGGCTATAGCAGCCGGATGATTGACAGGTGAATGCGGAAGTGATGTCATACACATCGCTTCCGCATTCAGACCTCGGAGGGAGATCAGCAAGGAAGAAGATGCTGACCTCCCTCCCATCTTACCTCCTGACGCCCTCCCGAGCGGTAGAGGGGGGGCGGCAGCAGCGGAATTCGAGCGGTAGAGGGGGGCGGCAGCAGCGGAATTCGAGCGGTAGAGGGGGGGCGGCAGCAGCGGAATTCGAGCGGTAGAGGGGGG
>NW_017308740.1:9853-13999 GCF_000935625.1 Nanorana parkeri | reverse complement strand
TTACACTTATTGTTATTGCTATCACATAGGGGGATAACAATCCCCCTTATATAATAGCAAAGGCACACTGACAGGTCCTCTTTATGGAGACATTAGGGGTCTCTAAGACCCCTAATGTCACCTGGGGATCCCAAAAGAAGCTGATGAAGCGCAGATTACTTCATCAGCTTCTTGTCTCTGGCTATAGCAGCCGGATGATTGACAGGTGAATGCGGAAGTGATGTCATACACATCGCTTCCGCATTCAGACCTCGGAGGGAGATCAGCAAGGAAGAAGATGCTGACCTCCCTCCCATCTTACCTCCTGACGCCCTCCCGAGCGGTAGAGGGGGGGCGGCAGCAGCGGAATTCGAGCGGTAGAGGGGGGCGGCAGCAGCGGAATTCGAGCGGTAGAGGGGGGGCGGCAGCAGCGGAATTCGAGCGGTAGATCAGGATCAGTGCTGGGGGGGGGGGGAGGGGGGGACTCAGAAAAGGAAAAACAAAACTGCAGTGACTGGTGACCGGCAGCAGTGTCATTGAGGTTCAAAAATATTTGGACAGTGTGAGTGTTCATCATTCTGGCTCTGTACCCCCACGGCAATGGATTTGAATAAAGTGTAGACTTTCAGCTCTTTTTTAAAAAAATGAAAGAAAAATATGGCAAGGGACGTTTAGGCAATAAAGCCATTTTTAGGCACAGACCCCGCCCACCCCCATTTTTAGGGGGCTAAATGTAATTGGCCAAACTAAGATTACCATCAAACTCTCCACCGTAAAAATGTATTTTCTGCCACAAGATGACGGCCAGCATCTTTGAACCCGAATCCTGGGGGCACATCGGGGATCCCATGTCATCCCGGACAAGCCCCCACATTGTGACTGGACATTGAAAGGAGAAGCAGCGCAGTGATGAGCTAATCTTTCTGTCATTAAACTCAGCCCAGGTCATCCCGGACAAGCCCCCACTCTGTGACTGGACAGTGAAAGGAGAAGCAGCGCAGGGATGAGCTCATCTCTCTGTCATTAAACTCAGCCCAGGTCATCCCGGACAAGCCCCCACCCTGTGACAGCACAGTGAAAGGAGACGCAGCGCAGCGATGAGCTCATCTCCCTGTCATTAAACTCAGCCCAGGTCATCCCGGATGTGCCCCCACCCTGTGACAGCACAGTGAAAGGAGACGCAGCGCAGCGATGAGCTCATCTCCCTGTCATTAAACTCAGCCCAGGTCATCCCGGATGTGCCCCCACCCTGTGACTGGACAGTGATAAGAGAAGCAGCACAGAGATGAGCTCATCTCTCTGTCATTAAACTCAGCCCAGGTCATCCCGGACAAGCCCCCACCCTGTAACTGGACAGTGAAAGGAGAAGCAGTACTGTCAGTCTGCTCTCTTGAGCTGATTGGCTCTTTGTGCTGCTTCTTCCTCTCACACTCCAGCCCTGCTGTACTGATAGTCACATTCGGACACAGAATATAACAGGAAGATGCATTTGTGTCTTTCATGTCTGCGCGGAGTTTTGGCTTTAACGCCTCGTTGTAGAGGAAATGGTTTTTTCACACTCCGTGCTTTCTGCTGAGCGGTTGCAGGAGACAGATGTGCGCGCCGCATGTTCGGTGATTTCGGCTCTCGCGTCTCCGGCGGGGCTTGCAAGAAAACACGCGGGCTGATTGCACAGGAAGTGACCTCGGACGTGCCGGAGCGCCGGGGGGAGAAAGTGCTTACGGGGCGGTAAAAATGCTGGCGGTAAAAACAAAACTGCAGTGACTGGTGACCGGCAGCAGTGTCATTGAGGTTCAAAAATATTTGGACAGTGTGAGTGTTCATCATTCTGGCTCTGTACCCCCACGGCAATGGATTTGAATAAAGTGTAGACTTTCAGCTCTTTTTTAAAAAAATGAAAGAAAAATATGGCAAGGGACGTTTAGGCAATAAAGCCATTTTTAGGCACAGACCCCGCCCACCCCCATTTTTAGGGGGCTAAATGTAATTGGCCAAACTAAGATTACCATCAAACTCTCCACCGTAAAAATGTATTTTCTGCCACAAGATGACGGCCAGCATCTTTGAACCCGAATCCTGGGGGCACATCGGGGATCCCATGTCATCCCGGACAAGCCCCCACATTGTGACTGGACATTGAAAGGAGAAGCAGCGCAGTGATGAGCTAATCTTTCTGTCATTAAACTCAGCCCAGGTCATCCCGGACAAGCCCCCACTCTGTGACTGGACAGTGAAAGGAGAAGCAGCGCAGGGATGAGCTCATCTCTCTGTCATTAAACTCAGCCCAGGTCATCCCGGACAAGCCCCCACCCTGTGACAGCACAGTGAAAGGAGACGCAGCGCAGCGATGAGCTCATCTCCCTGTCATTAAACTCAGCCCAGGTCATCCCGGATGTGCCCCCACCCTGTGACAGCACAGTGAAAGGAGACGCAGCGCAGCGATGAGCTCATCTCCCTGTCATTAAACTCAGCCCAGGTCATCCCGGATGTGCCCCCACCCTGTGACTGGACAGTGATAAGAGAAGCAGCACAGAGATGAGCTCATCTCTCTGTCATTAAACTCAGCCCAGGTCATCCCGGACAAGCCCCCACCCTGTAACTGGACAGTGAAAGGAGAAGCAGTACTGTCAGTCTGCTCTCTTGAGCTGATTGGCTCTTTGTGCTGCTTCTTCCTCTCACACTCCAGCCCTGCTGTACTGATAGTCACATTCGGACACAGAATATAACAGGAAGATGCATTTGTGTCTTTCGTGTCTGCGCGGAGTTTTGGCTTTAACGCCTCGTTGTAGAGGAAATGGTTTTTTCACACTCCGTGCTTTCTGCTGAGCGGTTGCAGGAGACAGATGTGCGCGCCGCATGTTCGGTGATTTCGGCTCTCGCGTCTCCGGCGGGGCTTGCAAGAAAACACGCGGGCTGATTGCACAGGAAGTGACCTCGGACGTGCCGGAGCGCCGGGGGGAGAAAGTGCTTACGGGGCGGTAAAAATGCTGGCGGAAGCTGTACAGGTGCCGATGTGAATCAAAACCCCCCGAGACGCGAAAATAGACGTCGGCTTCCATCAGTTGTCACCGACAATGTACCGTCACCTCACTGGTACAGGTCACCCTGCGGTGGGGCCAGCCCGGCGCTGCAAGGGTCAAAGGGCAACTGAAGCCAAAACCTTTTTTGCAGTGTTGGATGGAGTGGGCGGGGGGAGGGGTTAGACCCCCTGACAGGGTTTGTATTGCCGTCTGTGTCCCCGTCAGGGAGGTTCAACCTCATTGAATGAACACTGACAGAAGACACTGACCCCAACACTGACACTGACCCCAACACTGACACTGACCCCAACACTGACCCCAACACTGACACTGACCCCAACACTGACACTGACCACAACACTGACACTGACCCCGACACTGACCCCAACACTGACCCTGACCCCAACACTGACCCCAACACTGACCCCAACACTGACACTGACCCCAACACTGACACTGACCACAACACTGACACACTGGCCCTGACCCCAACACTAACACTGGCCCCAACACTGACCCCAACACTGGCCCTGACCCCAACACCGACACTGACCGTAATACTGACCCCAACATAACACTGACCCCAACACTAACACTGGCCCCGACACTGACCCTAACACTGACACTGACCCTAACACTGACCCCAACACTGACACTCACCCTAACACTGACCCCAAAACTGACCCTAATACTGACACTGACCCTAACACTGACCCCAACACTGACACTGACCCCAACACTGACACTGACCCCAACACTGACACTGACCCCAACACTGACACTGGCCCCAACACTGACACTGACCCCAAGGGTTCTTTCACACGCGTGTTTAATGAAAGAGCAAAGCTGATGAACACACCTATAGTGTTAGCGAGGTATTCGGGGGACATTTTCAAGGAATTAGGGAGGTGGCAAAATGCTCTGCAAGAAGGGGAGTGTTACAGGGGAAGTCGTGTAATAAAGGGAAGTGATCGGCTTTGAGGTGTGCTTAGGCTGTGGTGAAATTGGCTGGCATATTGTAGGTTTTCTGTGAAGTGGTATGGCTGGCACTGCTAACCTGCCACTGGTATGGCTGGCACTGCTAACCTGCCACTGGTATGGCTGGCAATGATATCCTGCCACTGGTATGGCTGGCACTGCTAACCTG
>NW_017308740.1:5869-6126 GCF_000935625.1 Nanorana parkeri | reverse complement strand
ACACTGACCCTAATACTGACACTGACCCCAACACTGACCCTAATACTGACCCCAACACTGACACTGACCCCAACACTGGCCCTGACCCCAACACTAACACTGGCCCCAACACTGACCCCAACACTGGCCCTGACCCCAACACCGACACTGACCGTAATACTGACCCCAACATAACACTGACCCCAACACTAACACTGGCCCCGACACCAACACTGACCCTAACACTGACCCTGACACCAACACTGACCCCCCCTACA
>NW_017308740.1:0-5803 GCF_000935625.1 Nanorana parkeri | reverse complement strand
GACACTGACCCCAACACTGACACTGACCCCAACACTGACACTGGCCCCAACACTGACCCTGACCCCAACCCTGACACTGACCCTAACACTGACACTGACCCTAACACTGACCCCAATACTGACACTGACCCTAACACTGACCCTAACACTGACCCCGACGCCAACACTGACCCTAACACTGACCCTAACACTGTCCCAAACACTGTCCCTAACACTGACCCTAACACTGACACTGACCCTAATACTGGCCCCAACACTGAGCCCAACACTGACCCTGACACCAACACTGACCCTAACACTGACCCCAATACTGACACTGACCCTAACACTGACCCCAATACTGACACTGACCCTAACACTGACCCCAATACTGACACTGACCCTAACACTGACCCCAATACTGACACTGACCCTAACACTGACCCCAATACTGACACTGACCCTAACACTGACCCCAATACTGACACTGACCCTAACACTGACCCCAATACTGACACTGACCCTAACACTGACCCCAATACTGACACTGACCCTAACACTGACCCCAATACTGACACTGACCCTAACACTGACCCCAATACTGACACTGACCCTAACACTGACCCCAATACTGACACTGACCCTAACACTGACCCCAATACTGACACTGACCCTAACACTGACCCCAATACTGACACTGACCCTAACACTGACCCCAATACTGACACTGACCCTAACACTGACCCCAATACTGACACTGACCCTAACACTGACCCCAATACTGACACTGACCCTAACACTGACCCCAATACTGACACTGACCCTAACACTGACCCCAATACTGACACTGACCCTAACACTGACCCCAATACTGACACTGACCCTAACACTGACCCCAATACTGACACTGACCCTAACACTGACCCCAATACTGACACTGACCCTAACACTGACCCCAATACTGACACTGACCCTAACACTGACCCCAATACTGACACTGACCCTAACACTGACCCCAATACTGACACTGACCCTAACACTGACCCCAATACTGACACTGACCCTAACACTGACCCCAATACTGACACTGACCCTAACACTGACCCCAATACTGACACTGACCCTAACACTGACCCCAATACTGACACTGACCCTAACACTGACCCCAATACTGACACTGACCCTAACACTGACCCCAATACTGACACTGACCCTAACACTGACCCCAATACTGACACTGACCCTAACACTGACCCCAATACTGACACTGACCCTAACACTGACCCCAATACTGACACTGACCCTAACACTGACCCCAATACTGACACTGACCCTAACACTGACCCCAATACTGACACTGACCCTAACACTGACCCCAATACTGACACTGACCCTAACACTGACCCCAATACTGACACTGACCCTAACACTGACCCCAATACTGACACTGACCCTAACACTGACCCCAATACTGACACTGACCCTAACACTGACCCCAATACTGACACTGACCCTAACACTGACCCCAATACTGACACTGACCCTAACACTGACCCCAATACTGACACTGACCCTAACACTGACCCCAATACTGACACTGACCCTAACACTGACCCCAATACTGACACTGACCCTAACACTGACCCCAATACTGACACTGACCCTAACACTGACCCCAATACTGACACTGACCCTAACACTGACCCCAATACTGACACTGACCCTAACACTGACCCCAATACTGACACTGACCCTAACACTGACCCCAATACTGACACTGACCCTAACACTGACCCCAATACTGACACTGACCCTAACACTGACCCCAATACTGACACTGACCCTAACACTGACCCCAATACTGACACTGACCCTAACACTGACCCCAATACTGACACTGACCCTAACACTGACCCCAATACTGACACTGACCCTAACACTGACCCCAATACTGACACTGACCCTAACACTGACCCCAATACTGACACTGACCCTAACACTGACCCCAATACTGACACTGACCCTAACACTGACCCCAATACTGACACTGACCCTAACACTGACCCCAATACTGACACTGACCCTAACACTGACCCCAATACTGACACTGACCCTAACACTGACCCCAATACTGACACTGACCCTAACACTGACCCCAATACTGACACTGACCCTAACACTGACCCCAATACTGACACTGACCCTAACACTGACCCCAATACTGACACTGACCCTAACACTGACCCCAATACTGACACTGACCCTAACACTGACCCCAATACTGACACTGACCCTAACACTGACCCCAATACTGACACTGACCCTAACACTGACCCCAATACTGACACTGACCCTAACACTGACCCCAATACTGACACTGACCCTAACACTGACCCCAATACTGACACTGACCCTAACACTGACCCCAATACTGACACTGACCCTAACACTGACCCCAATACTGACACTGACCCTAACACTGACCCCAATACTGACACTGACCCTAACACTGACCCCAATACTGACACTGACCCTAACACTGACCCCAATACTGACACTGACCCTAACACTGACCCCAATACTGACACTGACCCTAACACTGACCCCAATACTGACACTGACCCTAACACTGACCCCAATACTGACACTGACCCTAACACTGACCCCAATACTGACACTGACCCTAACACTGACCCCAATACTGACACTGACCCTAACACTGACCCCAATACTGACACTGACCCTAACACTGACCCCAATACTGACACTGACCCTAACACTGACCCCAATACTGACACTGACCCTAACACTGACCCCAATACTGACACTGACCCTAACACTGACCCCAATACTGACACTGACCCTAACACTGACCCCAATACTGACACTGACCCTAACACTGACCCCAATACTGACACTGACCCTAACACTGACCCCAATACTGACACTGACCCTAACACTGACCCCAATACTGACACTGACCCTAACACTGACCCCAATACTGACACTGACCCTAACACTGACCCCAATACTGACACTGACCCTAACACTGACCCCAATACTGACACTGACCCTAACACTGACCCCAATACTGACACTGACCCTAACACTGACCCCAATACTGACACTGACCCTAACACTGACCCCAATACTGACACTGACCCTAACACTGACCCCAATACTGACACTGACCCTAACACTGACCCCAATACTGACACTGACCCTAACACTGACCCCAATACTGACACTGACCCTAACACTGACCCCAATACTGACACTGACCCTAACACTGACCCCAATACTGACACTGACCCTAACACTGACCCCAATACTGACACTGACCCTAACACTGACCCCAATACTGACACTGACCCT
The DNA here is from genome assembly GCF_000935625.1 of Nanorana parkeri. NCBI lineage: Eukaryota > Metazoa > Chordata > Amphibia > Anura > Dicroglossidae > Nanorana > Nanorana parkeri. The sequence continues at coordinate 2,449 of NW_017308740.1, read as the reverse complement.
AACACTGACCCCAATACTGACACTGACCCTAACACTGACCCCAATACTGACACTGACCCTAACACTGACCCCAATACTGACACTGACCCTAACACTGACCCCAATACTGACACTGACCCTAACACTGACCCCAATACTGACACTGACCCTAACACTGACCCCAATACTGACACTGACCCTAACACTGACCCCAATACTGACACTGACCCTAACACTGACCCCAATACTGACACTGACCCTAACACTGACCCCAATACTGACACTGACCCTAACACTGACCCCAATACTGACACTGACCCTAACACTGACCCCAATACTGACACTGACCCTAACACTGACCCCAATACTGACACTGACCCTAACACTGACCCCAATACTGACACTGACCCTAACACTGACCCCAATACTGACACTGACCCTAACACTGACCCCAATACTGACACTGACCCTAACACTGACCCCAATACTGACACTGACCCTAACACTGACCCCAATACTGACACTGACCCTAACACTGACCCCAATACTGACACTGACCCTAACACTGACCCCAATACTGACACTGACCCTAACACTGACCCCAATACTGACACTGACCCTAACACTGACCCCAATACTGACACTGACCCTAACACTGACCCCAATACTGACACTGACCCTAACACTGACCCCAATACTGACACTGACCCTAACACTGACCCCAATACTGACACTGACCCTAACACTGACCCCAATACTGACACTGACCCTAACACTGACCCCAATACTGACACTGACCCTAACACTGACCCCAATACTGACACTGACCCTAACACTGACCCCAATACTGACACTGACCCTAACACTGACCCCAATACTGACACTGACCCTAACACTGACCCCAATACTGACACTGACCCTAACACTGACCCCAATACTGACACTGACCCTAACACTGACCCCAATACTGACACTGACCCTAACACTGACCCCAATACTGACACTGACCCTAACACTGACCCCAATACTGACACTGACCCTAACACTGACCCCAATACTGACACTGACCCTAACACTGACCCCAATACTGACACTGACCCTAACACTGACCCCAATACTGACACTGACCCTAACACTGACCCCAATACTGACACTGACCCTAACACTGACCCCAATACTGACACTGACCCTAACACTGACCCCAATACTGACACTGACCCTAACACTGACCCCAATACTGACACTGACCCTAACACTGACCCCAATACTGACACTGACCCTAACACTGACCCCAATACTGACACTGACCCTAACACTGACCCCAATACTGACACTGACCCTAACACTGACCCCAATACTGACACTGACCCTAACACTGACCCCAATACTGACACTGACCCTAACACTGACCCCAATACTGACACTGACCCTAACACTGACCCCAATACTGACACTGACCCTAACACTGACCCCAATACTGACACTGACCCTAACACTGACACTGACCCCAACACTGACACTGACCCTGACATTGACACTGACACTAACACTGACCCCAACCCTGACCCATTGGGGATATTTCCCTTTACTTCCTGTCCAAAATGCCACAACAGGAAGTGATAGGAAGGAGCTCCAAAGAGAGGGAAAGCCCAGGGTAGAGTCACCAGAACATTTCTTTCATTTTCTCTTTCCCACTTGAGGGTTTTCTCTTCACTTCCTGTTTAATAGCTACAACAGGAAGTGAGATGAAATCCCTCCAAAGAGGATTGGTCGGTAGGGTCACCAGAACTAGCGTCCCCATTGGAAGATCTCCCATCTGTTCCTGTTCTGACGACCTCCCAAAATTTGGTATTTTCTTTCACTTCCTGTTTCCCAGTTGGGGGAGATTTCCAGTCACTTCCTGTCTGATAGCCACACCAGGAAGTGAGAGGAAATCCCTGGTGGTCACCAAAACTAGCGTCCCCACTGGAAGTTTCCCGCTTGTTTCTCTTCTGGTGACAACCCTACATTTCATCAGATGAGGAAATACACTAAGAACATGTGATTGGGCCCATTCTCACAACAACCACAACTTTATACATTGTGCGAACAATCGCTGAATCGAATGCAGGAATCCCGGTGACACGGGAGGAACGCACATTCGGCTTATATACCCACCACTGCAAGGACTCCCCCGGTATTCTCCGGCATTCATGTCTGTGGCTGTCAGAGATGGGATTCGTAGTTGCAGCAGAGCTGGAAGGGGCGGGGTTTGCCTTCCCCCTGCCACAGGGGAAGGTGTTCTGTAGTCCACAGAGAGCGGGCTAGGAAATACGCTAAGCGGAGAAGGGCGCAGCGCAGGCAGAGAGACCACTGCAAAGGTTCTCTGCAAGAACACACTTGTACACATTTTATAAATGGTCTGCATTTCTATTCTCGGTGGGTTTCCGTTTATAAATGGTCTGCATTTCCATTCACAACGGGTTTCATA
>NW_017308739.1:142846-146830 GCF_000935625.1 Nanorana parkeri | reverse complement strand
AAACTGTTGGTGCTATATAAATCCTGTATAATAATAACAATGGATGGATGGAGAAGTTTCTATTTCTGATCGTCTTCCCTGAAACTTGTTCTAAGGTTTCATAGATTGCAGCCAAGTGCAGCTGACAGAAGAAAAATGATTCGTTGTAGCAAACTATAGCTGAGATTTTTCAGGGGTTACCTTCCTTGTGTTTCGCTCACGACGCTTCAAGGATTTCTTTCTGTGCCAGATGTTGCAACAAACGAGTCCCACGCCTGAACAGAAGACACTGGGCCATTGTGGAACCGTGCAAGTCCTTATCTGTGCTGACTGCGCACTAGGACAGCTCGGAGGGGACCCGTGGGGGGTGACGCCCGGGTGATAGTCCTGCTGTATACATATACACTGTCGTTGTTGTGGAGCGGTGGGTAACCATAGACGGGCAGATGTCCTTCTTTTGGGAACAACGAACAAGGAGACCATTGCCCACCATTTATAGTGTCGGGAACTGTTGCGGCTCATGCTCAGATGGGCGCCAAACCCAAAGAGCCCAAAGTGCCTTCAGTTCACAGTACTGTCACATAAAAATATCCAACATGTTTCAGGGGCTATGAAACTCCTCCTTCGTCAGGGACTGATAAATGCCAGGTTTGGGGAAGGACGCTTGGGTTGTATCTCACCCCTTGTGGGGTGAGGATTGGGGGATTGTGGGGCTTTCAATAGTACAAGTAACAGAACATATAAAATTAAAGTTGCCAAGAATGATCATGACCTCCCTGAGGCTTCCATACACCGTCTATATACATATGTTGTCATACACAACTTCACATGGAATAATTCAATGATATGCAGTTCAAATTCTGTACAGAGACTGATGTGACTGTGGGGGGAGGGGATATTAGAGTGTAAGCTCCTCTGTACAGAGACTGATGTGACTGTGGGGGGGGGACATATTAGAGTGTAAGCTCCTCTGTACAGAGACTGATGTGACTGTGGGGGGACATTTTTTGAGGTTAAAGCAGCACAATCCACACTGATCCCCCTCTCCCCCTTCCCCGGGGTCCTCAGCAATCTGTAGCTGCCTTTGTAAATGAAATATCTGAACACCTAGTAATACTCACCTCAATCCGCCGCCCGGTGATCTTCCGCTCCGTGGGTTTGGGTCACATGATTGAACAGATGGCTGGGCACACAGCTGCGCTCTATATTTTTCGGTATAGAATATTGCTCCATGGACAGAGTCCAATGTTTACTTTACATCGCAGAGCTAACAATGGAAAGCAAAGTTTACTCAGTCTCAAAGTTTTATTGATCCAAAGTGCTGGAATGTTTCATCGCTCTGTTCGGTTTCAGCTCTCCGATCGTCCCCCGCTCAGGGCTGTCTTTCTTAAAGGAGAGCTATGGGGTCAGTGCTTTTCCCTCACCTCATAGTTCTAGCCGACCTGTGACAATGAGACTGTCACAGGTCGGCTCAGTAGATCGGGAGGTGAGCGAACACATACAGGTGTTCGCTCACCTCTCGATCCTGTCACGGCTCTCTGCCGTGACAGGGGAGGGGCTGGATTCCCCCCTCCCCGCTCCGATCTTCCAGCGCTGACTGTCGGAACGGACGGGGGAGGGGCGGGTACAGCTGGCTCCGCCTCTAGATAGGCGAAGCCAGCTGTCATTCACGCAGCTGGGCGGATCCCGTCATAATTGTCGGGATCCGCTTCAGCTGCGGCGTCTCAGTATACAGCGAGCTGAAGCTCGCGGTATACTGAGCTTAGGGTGACGGGAGGACGCTAGTTTGTGTCCTCCTGTTACCCTAAGGAGAACTATGAGGAAAAGTCCTGACCTCATAGTTCTCCTTTTAAGGGAATATTTTGCATCTTTCAAAAACTGTTTTTAATTTTTGCATTATTCACAGAGCTTTGTGAATGGCGACGATGGCTAAAAGGAATGAGACGAGGCTAGGCCACCACCTAAAACTGGTGGAGAAAAGATTTCAGCACAAGGGGCGTCGGGGCTTCTTCTCAGAGCGGTTAGGGTCGGGAACTCGCTGCCACAGGCGGTGGTATCAGATGAGAGTGTTGAATCTTTCAAAAAGCATTTGGACAATTTCCTCAGAGACCGCAACATACAGGGGCACAGGTACCCTTAAAAACAAGAACACACAGGGACTCGTACACATCCATACACATACAGAATCACATACATACACGCTATAGGTTGAACGTGATGGACCTGTGTCTTTATTCAACCTCAAATACTATGTAACTATGAATTCTTTGTTAAAGGAGAACTACGAGGCGAATGATTTTCACTCATCCTCATAGTTCGAGCCGGCATGTGACAATGAGACTGTCACAGGTCGGCTCAATAGATCGGGAAGTGACCGAACACATACCGACGCTCGCTCACTCCTCAATCATCTCCCTGCAGAGAGCCGTGACTGTCACTCACGGCTCCCTGAAGGGATTTTGCTCCCTCCACGCTCCGATCATCCAGCACTGACTGGGGGAACAGACAGGGGAGGGGGCGGGCACAGCTGGCTCTGCCTCTAGATAGGCAGAGCCAGCTGTCACTCACGCAGCTGGGTGGATCCAGACAGTATTGTCGGGATCCGTCCCGGCTGCGGCGTCCCAGTATACTGAGCTTTGGGTGACCGGAGGACGCTTTCCAAGGGGGATTTTACATGGAACTACCGCAACGAAACCGGGCACCAAGCATTTGGCACGCGGTTGCGGCATGGTCCCATTCACATCAATAGTTGTGTGATTTGTGATCCCATGGGGGGGGGTTTTACATGGAACCACCACGCCACTACATTTGGCATGCGGATGGGAAGTAGCAACGCCAAAAGCAGCATGCTGTGTAACATTTGCAAAGCTTCATGGGTGCAACAATGTGTACAGCACGGCCCGGCTGCAGTGCTAACTTGCCATTGGGTGGCCAGGGAGCGGTAAATATGCAGAACAAGTGCCTGATTTTACCGTCAACCTCTGCCCGCGTCGATGAGGTCTAAGAGAGATTCTTTTTGTTTCAGGGTTCGGTGGTACTGAAGGTTATTTCCACCTTTTTTCCAACTGTATTGTTCCATACAAGCACACGCTGCACAATAGATCTTCTTTTACCATTTGGAGGTGGTGTGCGGCCCCAGAACATTGCTGAATATGTAGTGATGTAGGTGGACTTTGAGAGGAAGGGTAGAGGGACCTATGCAGGGGATAGCAGGCTATACCTTCAGAATTCAGAACCAGAACAGAAGGGTCTGGTGGACGTTTCAGAAGGACAGAAAGCCCAGCCTGTGGGATGTTTACCCTTCTTACTGCAGTCTCCCAGGTGGGTCTCACTAACTCCAGAACCACGCTTCTAATGTGCCTGTCTTTACATTCATCATCTCTCTGTATCTGGGACAGGGCCAGATCTCCCACAAGGCGAACTGAGGTCCAGCCTCGGGCCAGCAGGTAGTAGAGGGGCAGCAGGGGTGTGGAATTCCTATCTCCCGACGCCCGGGCATGCAGTTTCAGGCGCCGGGCGGGTAGTTGTTTTCTACATTTAGCCCCGCTTTGGGCAAGCAGGTCTAAATGTACAGCGAGGAAGCCGCTGCTCGATTTGTACAAGTGATCTCGGCTGTGTCCCCAATATCACTTGTATGCAGCCTGCATACAGGGGGGCATGTTGAGGAACCTGGCATTGGGGCAGCAGAGTTAGTAAATCCGGCCCTGGACAGGGCATCACCAAGCTGAGGACTCCTCACCGATCCACCTGTGCCTCCCACACGTTGACCTGTTCTCCCACACGAACAGGCCATCGCCCATCTCTCGCTCTTTCTAGACCCCCCAGTGCAGATCTAGTTGTCACCACACGCAGGTTACCTGGCCCATGCTTCTCCTTCTTTGATCCCAATCACCTCTGCACTCTCAACCTCTTTGAAGCCGGTGTCAGCCCTATTCCCCTATTGTATTTCATTACCTTCAGGTTGACCCACAACTGGAATTAACTTGTTTGTGACAAAGACAGTGG
>NW_017308739.1:127600-142146 GCF_000935625.1 Nanorana parkeri | reverse complement strand
GGGGGATTCATCAAAACTGGTGCAGCCAAAACTGGAGCAGCCAATCAGCTTCTCTCTTTCATTTTCAAATCTTACCTGGGCAAACTGAAGAGAGAAGCTGATTGGTTGCCATGCACAGCTGCTCCAGATTCTGTTTGCTCCAGTTTTGATAAATCCCCCCCAGTGTGTTTGCAGCGTGCTCCCCTCTCCTGACATACTCATCTTACTAGCTCTCCCCAACTGTTCCTGTCTCCGTTGACAAAACCCAGTACATTCAAATTTCCATGCAGACATGTTATAGTACAAATTGATGCAATTCAATAAAATATAGCATTTTGATCAAACTTTGTATCAGTTCATATTATCTGCCAAATTCTCCTTCATTTGTGTCTCACTCGCAGGGGGGAGACAGTGGGAGGGTTTCAGCTACAGCGGCAGTGCTGTCAATCCAGAACACAGGGCTAGGTGTGGCCAGGTTCTGATTGGCAAGCTACAGGCTGTTGAATTAGCAGGGATAACACTGATAGCCACTCCCTCTGCAACTTTATCTCCTCCCACTGTAATGCAATCAGACACAGCCTGCATGAGAGTGACAACTCTGCTCTGAACTCAGCAGCAGTGCAGCGCCGTTGTCACTCCTTTTACAGGAAGCTGCATTAGGTGGACTTCACTGGCAAAATCAACAGGTATTTGTGGGACTTTGCAGGGGGAATAAGAGAAAACTGTGAGTGAAGATGGACTTATGATTAAGTGCTACGGCAGGTATTTTTTTTAACGGGAAGCCATAGTTCTACTTTTAGGTCATTTTGCTGAGCAGGCATTTGCAAAACAACAATTCACATTTGTTCTTAATATGGTTACTTATAACCAAGATCTAAGGGACTGACTGTACTTAGAATACGTGTAAACCCAATTCGTTCTCGGGTTCTTGCTAAGGAACTTCCTGTTATAGGGTGACAATGCTACTAAGACATAAGGATGTTGTGCGTCATGAATATTAACCCCATATACCAATTGTGCTTTATTGCTTCCCTCTGATCATAAACATTAACGTAAGACCTGTGTTAACTGGATGACTGTTCACTGATTATACGGGTAATCATTTGTATAGATTAGGCCCCATAGACATCATACTTACCAATATTATGGTTCTGAAACCTGGACCCTATTAGGCCTCATTCACACGAGAAACGGCCGGCACGTACAGCTGCGTGCGGGGCCGTATCGGGCAGCTCCCAGGAAGGACAGGTGCTGCGTGTGATTAGTACGCAGCCCCTGTCCTTCTCTATGGGACTACGCGGCCGTACGCCGCCCTAGGCTCACCCGCCCTGCGCGTCCTTGCGGGTGTCTATAGTTGTACGCTGACAGGATGCATCCTGTCTGCATCCAAGCCGGGACACCCGCACCTGTAGGGACCTGCACTTGGGGTGATCGTAGGGCGGCGTACGGCCGCATAGTCCTATAGAGAAGGACGGGGGCTGCGTACTAAATCACACACAGCACCTGTCCTTCCTGGGAGCTCGCCGACAGCGTCGTGCAGGCAGCACGGAGCTGTACGTGCCGGCCCGATTCTCGTGTGAATGAGGCCTTAAAATCACCGACGGTCCAGGTGGTCTTGCCCAAATTAAGCTCATTATACTGGTTGTTCATGTCCAGACCCCTCCTTAAAAATTGTAGGAACTGCCCACATCACCCACTTTTCAGCTTGGTCCCACTCAGACCCTGTTTTTAAATATGCAGGGGCCCCCACTTGCTCCACCGTTCCCCTTACTAATGCCTTGAGTTACTACACATGTGCACAAAGGGCCAAGATGCGGGACTGTCCCAGCAAATCCAGAACCGTTGGCATCTACTGTATGCTACATCGTCATACCAGACAAAATATCCACTGTCGGTGTTGCCCTGTACCCAGGACTGGATTTCCCACAAGGTCAACCAAGGCCTGGCCTTGGGGCAGCAGGGAGTAGAGGGGCAGCAGGGGTGTGGAATGGGTTTTGGCGGGTAGGGGGGGCGCATTGAGGAACCTGGCCTTGGGGCAGCAGAGAGAGTAAATCCGGCCTCGCCTGTACCCTTAAGAGACATACACTACAGGACCAAAAGTTTGTGGACACCTGTGCATCACACCAATTAGACAACCCATTCCAAAACCATGGCCGTTAACATGGAGTCTTCCCCTTTTTGCCCTATAATGGCCTCCAATCTACTAGGAAGGCTTTCCACAAGATTTTGGAGGGTGTCTGTGGTCAGGGTGTCTGGAGGGTTTTTGGAGGGTTTTTGGAGGGTGTCTGTACCCATTTGTGAGGTCAGGTGCTGATGTTGGATGAAATGATCTGGTCCACAATTGGCGTTCCCATTCATCCCAAAGGTCTTCAGTAGGCTTGAGTTCAGGGCTCTGTGTGGGCACCCAAGTTCCTCCACACCAAACTCATCAACCATGTGCTGTAGTCGGTGAGGACTGACTCATCCACAGACTCATCCCCACAATGTATAGAAGCCTTTGGATTACTATACCAGCAAGGCAATGAGTATCTTCAGCAATGGCAGCCTACAAATTTACTCCCACTGGCTTCCTTTGGGCTTTTCTATCCTGGCACAGCTTTCTTTGTGTGTGTGTGTTTCCTTTTGTCCTGCCACCGTCAATAAATCATCAGAAGTGATTTATGTTTTCCCGATTTTATTGCCCTAATAAAATAAATTAAGGCCGTCAAAGCCAGCTCCCATAATTCTAGACTGACGGGTTCCTTTTAATGCAGCCTCTGTCTGTTTACAGCGTCGTCCTCAGTTACTGGTTCTCAGCTCGGGAAGGCAGATTGTGAAATTCAGCATCCCTTAGAAAAGTCAGCGACACATCCAACGGCAGGAATGCGAGTGACGCAATCGGGACTGGCATTAGACACATAGTTAAAGGAGAAGTCAGCTCAAATTAAAGATGGCGATAGAGCTTCACAATATTCCCAGCCAGGACACTATCCTCATGGAGTTTGCATGTTCTCCCCGTGCTTGCGTGGGTTTCCTCCAAGTACTCTAGTTCCCTCCCCCACTCTCCAAAGACATGCTGGAAGGTTAATTGGCTCCTGTCTAAATTGGCCCTCCTATGTATGGATGCGAGATAGGAACCTTAGATTGGAAGAGGGCAGGGACTGATGAAAATGTACCGTATGTAAGTACAGGTAGCCCTTGGTTTGCGCTGGTGTTCTAGCGATAGTCCTGATAAACCATGGGCGGCGCAGAGAGAAAACTGCGACCGGGAAATTATGTGCAAAATTGTTGCATACAAAGTTGCAAACTGCGACAAATGATTTATGATGTAGCAGTGGCCATAGTTTAGGAGGAGTCCTGTGCCACCTACTGCTTGATGCACCAGCACGCTTACTCTATGCACTCCGCGGAATATTTAGTAGCAAGGAAATGTCACGGAACACCTGAATCCAATGATTTGGAGGGGGAGGGGCCCAATACTTTTGGCAATATAGTGTATATGCCACCTTTTCAATGATGTCGTACAAATTGCGGCATTTCACAAAGTCGTACATTCCATTCCACAGGAACATGCGTTGTGAATCATTGTTTATCTGTGGCTTTGTAAAAATGTTGCATTCTCAGCTATTTTAATGTTCCGTCAGAGATAGGTTATCAAGTCCAATGTGTCTTCCTAGCATCCCCTGAAATGATGAACCAACAAACACGGCTGTTGTTTTAACTATAACATTTCTTTCAGCAAATTAGAATGTTGGAAGGTAATGGATGAATGCATGCAGGTTGCCCAATAAGGAGAGCCGGGAGTCACGTAGGTGGTCTCTCTCCCCCTTGTCCCCGACCTGGAATATCTCACGTCTTTTTAGATGTGGAAAATTTAACCTGCCCGGGGCTGATTTTGTGGTCAGAGAAAGCTGCACGTGCAGAAACATCTCCTCAGGGCGCACAATGCAATCATTAATTAACCTACAAACAATCAGTCAATTAACTGTGCTTGACCCAGAAACACTGACAGCAGAACCGGTTGCTCAGAACAATACCCAGTGCTGGTTATAAGAAAAGAAAAGCACGACTAATGGGGGCAGAGGGAGAAATCCAAAGTACGTCAGAGAGTTCTATGAGGATGTCAAAAACATTAAAGGAGAACTATGAGGGGGGTGCTTTCCACTCACCTCATAGTTCTAGCCGACCTGTGACAATGAGACTGTCACAGGTCGGCTCAGTAGATCGGGAGGTGAGCGAACACATACCGGGTTCCCTGACCTCTCGATCCTGTTACGGCTCTCTGCCGTGACAGGGGAGGGGCTGGATTCCCCCCTCCCCGCTCCGATCTGCCAGCGCTGACTGGCGGAACAGACGGGGGAGGGGGCGGGTACAGCTTGCTCTGCCTCTAGATAGGTAGAGCCAGCTGTCACTTACGCAGCTGGGCGGATCCAGACATAATTGTCGGGATCCGCTTCAGCTGCGGCGTCTCAGCTGTAGCTCGCGGTATACTGAGCTTTGGGTGACGGAAGGACGCTAGTTTGTGTCCTCCTGTTACCCTAAGGAGAGCTATGGGGAAAAGCCCTGACCCCATAGTTCTCCTTTAAGTATCCTGGGTCTGTACACCTGCTGTGCCCATTATGAGGGGCTCCCACCATCCCTGTGCTGAGTTCCCGGGTCTGTACACCCGCTGTGCCCATTATGAGGAGCCCCCACCATCCCTGTGCTGAGTTCCCGGGTCTGTACACCTGCTGTGCCCATTATGAGGAGCTCCCCCATCCCTGTGCTGAGTTCCCGGGTCTGTACACCCGCTGTGCCCATTATGAGGGGCTCCCACCATCCCTGAGTTCCCTGGTTTCTACACCTACTTGCGCAGTATGATGAGTTCCTACCATCCCTGTGTTGAGTCCCCAGGTTTGTATACTTGCTGCAGAAATTATGAAGGGTTTCCACCTTCCTTTCTGGGTTTTTAATGGAGAATGTAAAAGGAGGAGCTGAGAGCACACCATGGTGGACAGGGACACCCGCAACTGCCAGGAGGACAGGGACAGGATGACTAATTATGGCCGGGAGATCTCATTGTTAAAGTGTCCAAGGCATATAAGAAGCCAAGGTAGACTCAGCTCAGCAAGCTTTATCTATAACAAAAATGTTACTTTTTGGGTGGGTTATCCCTTTAAGCAAGCCAAAACCATGGGATGGGTAGGGATAGGACGTTATAGTGCAGGAAGCCAACACGTATAAACCAATCCTAAGTGCCAAAACTCCTCATATATCCATCAGGAGCTCTGCCACCCCTGTGAATTATGTGGGATTATCTTGTTATGTAATGAGATGTGATCTGGGTATACCATGCACAGGTGCGCCTTCACCGACCTGAAAAGCAGCCCTATGCACCAAGTATATATCCCCATTGTTCCGGCAGTCCTTCGCCATGAAAATAATACCTGGGGACAAGAAAGATGAAATGACTTTATCTGCAGAAATCGTGACCCAGGTTCTTTCTGATGTGACCGAATGGCAGAGTAATGGTCATGTGGTCTCTGCCAATGATGTTCATGTAGAGCCAAGTGGTGATGACATCATCATGACAACAACTGCCTCCTGATCCCTCTAGGTTGAAAAATTATTTGAATTTTTTTTTTAAATAGGAAAATTGAAAAAATATATTTTAAAGAAAAGAAAATTAAAATAATTTTTTCAAAACCGAAACACGCCGACCCAACCGTACTTGACCAACTCACGCTGCATAATGAAGCATATGACAGATGCTGGCAAAATAAAAACAATTGGGCGGAGCTAGTGTTTCCTATTGGCCTCCGCCAATCTCACGGCCGGCTCCGCCCAGTTGTTATTGTTTAATGACAGTTCAGCATCCCCAGGTCATTTGGGGACGCTGATCTGTCATTACGACTTGGCGGAGCGAGCCGTGAGATCACAGCAGGCTCAGCCCAGCTGTCATTAGCGCGGAGATCGGTCGGTTTGGGATGACCTTTCTCCCTGCTTCGGCTGTGAATACGGCTCTGCCGAGCCGAAGCATATGGGTTCGGCTTGGCTGCCTTCAGCTGCTGTACGGGCTATAGTGAATAGCCTGTACAGCAGCCCTTCAGTTCAACTGGGTGGGGTCTACATGGCAGAGTCAGCCCTTGGCCTTGGATTCTATAACCTCTCATAATGCCTGTTTCTGTCTACCTGAGAGTTCTGGGTATTCCTGCACACCTTTGGGTGTTCTAGCTCCTACTGTTGCATTCTCCATGGATGGTGGAAACTCATTACAGACCCAGGAACCAGTGGCGGACCTAATAACCAAAGGGCCCTGGTGCAAGATTTTATCTTTTATCTAGATGTAACATCTCCAGGGCGTTAATGGTTTTTCAGTTTGAGGTTTAAGTTGGAATGCAAACTCACGTTCAACCCCCAACCTGAAGCTCATCTCCAATAACTGCTAGATGTGACATCTCCAGGCCGTCAATGGTTTTCCAATTCAAGGTTCAGGTTGAAATCCAAACTCATGGTCAACCCCAACCTGAAGCTTATCCCCAATAACTGCTAGATGTGACATCTCCAGGCCTTTAATGGTTTTTCAGTTTGAGGTTTAGGTTGGAATCCAAACTCATAGTCAACCCCAGCCTGAAGCTTATCCCCAATAACTGCTAGATGTGACATCTCCAGGCCGTTAACGGTTTTCCAGTTTGAGGTTTAGGTTGGAATCCAAACTCATGGTCAACCCCAACCTGAAGCTTATCCCCAATAACTGCTAGATGTGACATCTCCAGGCCGTTAACGGTTTTCCAGTTTGAATTTTAGCCCATGAGAGGCTGAGCTGCGTTGCATGTTAGACGAGGGTTGGTGAAGATATAACTGACGGTAATACATAAGCTGTAAATCATCGCTGCCATAAAGTTATTGTCAGTTAAGTGTCATTGGTGGACTCTGCCTATCATATAGAGCTTGCTGAGGTTACACTTTACAGCTCGGCTCGCTGCTATTATCGCCTCAGCTGTTGAGTTCACAGCGAGGACCTTGACATTATTAAACAGCCAGTCATCTGCTTCACCTTATTATTATTACCTGTCATAAAACTGATAGCTTTACTGACTGCTAAAAGTTCTTTATTGACAGGAATCATTCTGCTGAGAGGCAGGAAGAAAAACTCACCTGAAAGAATGTTTACAGCTAAGACACTAATGTTCTGTATGCCGGGTGCAATTCTCTGTATCTGTTCCTATTCTGTATGTATGGACTCTGCACAGTACCACTTCTCTTGTTCTGTATGCCGGGTCTTATTCTCGGTATCTGTTCCTATTCTGTTTGTATGGACTCTGCACAGTACCACTTCTCTTGTTCTGTATGCCAGGTCTTATTCTCGGTATCTGTTCTTATTCTGTATGTATGGACTCTGCACAGTAGCACTTCTCTTGTCCTGTATGCCGGGTGTCATTCTCAGTATCGGTTCTTATTCTATATATATGGGCTCTGCACAGTACCACTTCTCTTGTCCTGTATGCCGGGTGTCATTCTCAGTATCTGTTCTTATTCTGTATGTATGGACTCTGCAGAGTAGCACTCCTCTTGTCCTGTATGTTGGGAGTAATTCTCGGTATCTGTTCACATACACGATACCAAGGGGGTGCACATTACCTTTGTTCGGCGTCCCACCCAGCTGACATCAACGCTTGCCGCAAGCTGGGCAGGACACCAGCCAGAGCGTTCAGCTCAGTTTCTGGCAATCAGTGTTGTCAGTGAGCTGGGCGGGATTCCGGCCGGAGCATCACAGGTTGCCAAGATCTCTTACCAACCTGGGACACTCAGGCCAGAAAGGGGGCAGCAGGCACACCTGTCGCCTCCCCCATGTGACTCCATGAGATGCCACCCGAGGCAACCTTCTCAGGCTGCCTCAATTCAGGAACGGCCCTGCTTATTAAGGTTACTGAGATATTTGCTGTGCAGTCCTCTTGGCTCTTCAGAATTCTCTCAGCTGGGCTTTACTCCGATCACACAGACACACCACGATCTCCATTTATTCTCCATCTCCAGATGTTGGGTTATTATTAGGATAGCTGTGCAAAAAGAGCCAATAGGTAGATGTCAGGTTGAAGGAGTGGGTGTTCCGCACTAGATAATACCCACAGGTGATGCAGAGCCTCCATGATTGAAAGAACTGATATCTAATGAATGAGAGGGGTAGGCCCGGGACAGTCGGGCTGGGGAGGAAAACGATGCTGGAGGTCCTCCAGCCAGGAAATGAGGTAGGCTCTATCTGACCTGCTGCAGGTTCTAATGCACATTGCAAGAAGTACAAAGGGTGCATTGAAACCAGAGTAAGTGATTTCATTCCAGGAGAGGAGCCGCTACAAGACTGAAGGGAAGGCTGGAGGTCAGCTATGAGTAAGGACTATTGCCGTTGCTTAGAAACTATTCGAATGCCCAAGCTCACATAAAGTGGGGAAAGATTCATATAAATAGGTATGGGATATCTGTACAATATTCTCATAGCCCTTTCCATCAAATGTCCACTTTCATTTTTCATCTTGACTTCTCAAGTAGACGTAAACCCTAATGGACATTAAGAGGGTTATTCGCAAAGATGCCGAAGGCAGCCGAGTGAATAACCCAGCCGGATGAAGTCAGCCGCACGCTGTTCAGCGATTCACTTCTGGCTTGTACGGCTTATTTCAGCCATACATCGGATAAACTCAGCCGTACATCGGCTAAAATCAGCCGTACATCGGCTAAAATCAGCCGTACATCGGATAAAATCAGCCGTACATCGGCTAAAATCAGCCGTACATCGGCTAAAATCAGCCGTACATCGGATAAAATCAGCCGTACATCGGATAAAATCAGCCAGACATCGGATAAAATCAGCCAGACATCGGATAAAATCAGGCGTACATCGGATAAAATCAGCCAGACATCGGATAAAATCAGCCAGACATCGGATAAAATCAGGCGTACATCGGATAAAATCAGCCAGACATCGGCTGCCTTCCATCAACCGAACATGCTCGGGATGTTCGGCTGAGCCGAAGTGCATAAGGAGTTCAACTCAGCCGATCCAACATCGGGAGCGGCTGAGACGAAACTCTGGCATCTCAGCCGTTGCCGTTCGCCCCCTATTCTCATAGCATTCGGCTCGGCTATTCTGCTCGGTACCTCTGAAGTACTGAGCAGGATAGAAAATAAGTGAAATTATTTTTTTTTTAAAACAAAAGTTGAACAATTATTTTAAAATGTAAGAAAATAGGAAAATTACAAAAAAAATTAAAAAAGTTTAAAAAAAAGAAAAAGAAAATGTTAAATAATAAATAAAAAAACGCAGGTAAAGATGTCGGCAAAAAAAAAAAAATTGGGTGGAGCTTGCAGTCACAGCTAACTCATCCCAACCATTTCCTATTGGCCGGCACCTGCCAGAGTCTTCTAGCAAGTACCGGCCAATAAATACCAACTGGGAGGTGCCGGCCATGACGTCATGGCCGGCTCCATCCCGTTGTTATTGTTTAATGACAGATCAGCATCCCCAGGTCATTTGGGCAATCTGTCATTACAACTGGACGCATAGAGCCGTCAGATCGCGGCTGGCTCCGCCCAGCGGTCTTTTGCGTGGAGATCAGTGGGCTTCGGTCGACCTTTCTCCACGTTTTGGATGCCACTCGGCTGCTGTACGGGACTATTGTGAATAGCCCGTACAGCAGCCCTTCGGTTGGACTGAACCAAAGGGCTCCGGCGGGCGAAGAGAGCCGAAGCTACGGCTTAATCCTTCGGCTCTTTAGTGAATAACCCGCTAAAGCATTGCGTATCTATCTATGGTTAGTTCCGTATTGCCAGGACACATTTTATTGCACAAAGTATTCTCCTTGACGTCTCACACTTCTGTCAGTCCATGTCAGACTTTCGTCATCTTGGGTGTCAAACTTATCTTCGGCGTTACTTTTGTCAAGCTCATTGGTTGTAATTCACCTCCAGACGTTGCCGTGATGTGAAGAGACCGGCAGAGCATGGAACATATTGCTCTAAGTTTACAACAAGTGTACAAATGTCTTGTTTTTATGGCGCCATTGTGTGTTTTTGACCTGTGAGGGAAGGGTTGTAGTAGAAAAGCCTGGCGAGTTTATGGGACAATCACAGGTGTTTGAGTGATGTTCATGGCAGCCTTAAAAAGGGAGGTTATCACTTTACATGGGTAGATGTCAATCAACGGATCCAGCAGGGACAAAGTGGTGAGAGATAAAAGCTTTGCGGCGCGAGTTTATAAAGAATGGAAAAGAGAAATAATGTCACCAGCACACCATTCTTTGAAAATCAATGATCCATTTTAATGGCACATTGCCATCCAAAACAAGCGCTTTCGGGGACGCAAAGGGTCCCCTTCCAGGCTCAGAATGACACATAGGTAACAGATACATCAACCTTATGTAGACATCACACAGTGAAAATAAAAATAGACCACTCCCATACGAAAAAATGACATCACTGAATCCATTCCCACCATAACTAGTTCAAATCTAAATTCACCTTGACTGTTCCAGGTGCACCGAGGCGCGAGGAGAAACCGGGCCGTTGTACGGCCGGAGCGGGTGGTTGTCAAGGTGATAGGACGCTTTCTCGGCCGCGAGCACCGCCCATCTCTAGTGTGCATGTCAACTGTAAAGGCCGCAGAGCGGCTTCCGGCTTGCGTTCCATCGTCCCTGCGCATGCGCGTCACGTATCTCGGCAGAGAAGAGGAGGGCAAAGCTGAAAAGGAGGCTCTACCTTACTTATGCATTTAATTGGATAGTGTTGGATGCCTGATCAATATACTATTTGTATTCGTATACAGTATTTGAGCTATATGCATTGTTAGCATAGGGGATCTCACAAGATCCCCTTCATCAGGCAAAATTAGTCACTCATTTGGACTGACGAAGGGGATCCTGTGAGACCCCCAAACGTTGCTTTTTGATGCATTGTGCCACGTTTCATGCGTCAATAAACAGACGCCATTGATTCATTACTTGCAGTGCCGGTGAATTTACATCGCATGCCACGTGGTTTGAAGGTCTGGCTTGGCCATGGCCCACCCAATCCTCTTATTTCAGATTAAGGTGAATGTTGGAGGGGCAAATCACTGGACAGTTTCTTATTTTTATCAGGGACACAAGGGATGAAATCTCCTGACTTTCCAGGTTTCCCCAACTATCTTGGTCATTAAAAAGAGTTTTTATTTTCAGTTATGGATTTCTGTTTTTTATTATACAGAATAGAAAAGGAAGAGAGGGATCATCAGACATTTTATTAGATAGAATTAAACTCTAAGACAGGAAAATAGGAAGTATGATGGGATGTAACATTATCACAGGCCGTGTTCTCATGAATATGAAGTGTCGGTGATGTCACTGGTCTCTAGTGAATGGACGGGCTGTGTTCTCATGAATATGAAGTGTCAGTGATGTCACTGGTCTCTAGTGAATGGACGGGCTGTGTTCTCATGAATATGAAGTGTCAGTGATGTCACTGGTCTCTAGTGAATGGACGGGCTGTGTTCTCATGAATATGAAGTGTCAGTGATGTCACTGGTCTCTAGTGAATGGACGGGCTGTGTTCTCATGAATATGAAGTGTCAGTGATGTCACTGGTCTCTAGTGAATGGACGGGCTGTGTTCTCATGAATATGAAGTGTCAGTGATGTCACTGGTCTCTAGTGAATGGACGGGCTGTGTTCTCATGAATATGAAGTGTCAGTGATGTCACTGGTCTCTAGTGAATGGACGGGCTGTGTTCTCATGAATATGAAGTGTCAGTGATGTCACTGGTCTCTAGTGAATGGACGGGCTGTGTTCTCATGAATATGAAGTGTCAGTGATGTCACTGGTCTCTAGTGAATGGACGGGCTGTGTTCTCATGAATATGAAGTGTCAGTGATGTCACTGGTCTCTAGTGAATGGACGGGCTGTGTTCTCATGAATATGAAGTGTCAGTGATGTCACTGGTCTCTAGTGAATGGACGGGCTGTGTTCTCATGAATATGAAGTGTCAGTGATGTCACTGGTCTCTAGTGAATGGACGGGCTGTGTTCTCATGAATATGAAGTGTCAGTGATGTCACTGGTCTCTAGTGAATGGACGGGCTGTGTTCTCATGAATATGAAGTGTCAGTGATGTCACTGGTCTCTAGTGAATGGACGGGCTGTGTTCTCATGAATATGAAGTGTCAGTGATGTCACTGGTCTCTAGTGAATGGACGGGCTGTGTTCTCATGAATATGAAGTGTCAGTGATGTCACTGGTCTCTAGTGAATGGACGGGCTGTGTTCTCATGAATATGAAGTGTCAGTGATGTCACTGGTCTCTAGTGAATGGACGGGCTGTGTTCTCATGAATATGAAGTGTCAGTGATGTCACTGGTCTCTAGTGAATGGACGGGCTGTGTTCTCATGAATATGAAGTGTCAGTGATGTCACTGGTCTCTAGTGAATGGACGGGCTGTGTTCTCATGAATATGAAGTGTCAGTGATGTCACTGGTCTCTAGTGAATGGACGGGCTGTGTTCTCATGAATATGAAGTGTCAGTGATGTCACTGGTCTCTAGTGAATGGACGGGCTGTGTTCTCATGAATATGAAGTGTCAGTGATGTCACTGGTCTCTAGTGAATGGACGGGCTGTGTTCTCATGAATATGAAGTGTCAGTGATGTCACTGGTCTCTAGTGAATGGACGGGCTGTGTTCTCATGAATATGAAGTGTCAGTGATGTCACTGGTCTCTAGTGAATGGACGGGCTGTGTTCTCATGAATATGAAGTGTCAGTGATGTCACTGGTCTCTAGTGAATGGACGGGCTGTGTTCTCATGAATATGAAGTGTCAGTGATGTCACTGGTCTCTAGTGAATGGACGGGCTGTGTTCTCATGAATATGAAGTGTCAGTGATGTCACTGGTCTCTAGTGAATGGACGGGCTGTGTTCTCATGAATATGAAGTGTCAGTGATGTCACTGGTCTCTAGTGAATGGACGGGCTGTGTTCTCATGAATATGAAGTGTCAGTGATGTCACTGGTCTCTAGTGAATGGACGGGCTGTGTTCTCATGAATATGAAGTGTCAGTGATGTCACTGGTCTCTAGTGAATGGACGGGCTGTGTTCTCATGAATATGAAGTGTCAGTGATGTCACTGGTCTCTAGTGAATGGACGGGCTGTGTTCTCATGAATATGAAGTGTCAGTGATGTCACTGGTCTCTAGTGAATGGACGGGCTGTGTTCTCATGAATATGAAGTGTCAGTGATGTCACTGGTCTCTAGTGAATGGACGGGCTGTGTTCTCATGAATATGAAGTGTCAGTGATGTCACTGGTCTCTAGTGAATGGACGGGCTGTGTTCTCATGAATATGAAGTGTCAGTGATGTCACTGGTCTCTAGTGAATGGACGGGCTGTGTTCTCATGAATATGAAGTGTCAGTGATGTCACTGGTCTCTAGTGAATGGACGGGCTGCGTTCTCCTGAATATGATGTGTCGGTGATGTCACTGGTCTGTAGTGAATGGACGGGCTGTGTTCTCCTAAATATGATGTGTCTGTGATGTCACTGGTCTGTAGTGAATGGACGGGCTGTGTTCTCATGAATATGAAGTGTCGGTGATGTCACTGGTCTCTAGTGAATGGACGGGCTGTGTTCTCATGAATATGAAGTGTCGGTGATGTCACTGGTCTGTAGTGAATGAACGGGCTGTGTTCTCATGAATATGAAGTGTCGGTGATGTCACTGGTCTCTAGTGAATGGACGGGCTGTGTTCTCATGAATATGAAGTGTCGGAATATGTGCAGTGTCAGATTCCTCGCATCACCTTTCAACATCTCGTGGAGTCACGAGGCGGCCCAACCAAGTACTGATGGGGTGGTCATAATAATCTGGCCACTCAGTGTGTACTGGCTCGATGTGAAGTTCACTTGAAGAATCTTAATGCTGGGACTCATAGTATTTGTGGTTCTTATACCTGCTCGGAGTTCAGCTTTAAGAAATCACCATATAACAGCAAGACCTGCACTGTTGACCTATTTCGTATGCTCTTAGAGGTGCTGGAAGATCAGTTGGATTAAACTACAAAGGAGACATTAGGATTGCGAGCCTTTTGCCAAATGACTGTGTTACATAAATTAAACACAGGAGACTAAAACAAACATTGAATACTTTTTCCAATGAAATGTTTTGCAGTTTTGCAGCAAGTCCCCGCAGTGCGGTGAAAGGAAACATAACAGATGTTTTTTTTTTTCCTGGTGGAAAATTTCATAGTCATGAACCTTATCTAAATCATTTCATTAGTGCGTTTGATATCATCTAAATGCTTTCAGTAAATAATGTGATTGATAAGCGAATAGCGCGAGTATAAAGTCACATCTTACAAGACTCCTTGATCCTGTCACAGACAATCCCGTTCATAGACTTCACAGACACTTCATATTCATGAGAATGCAGCCTGTCCATTCACTAGAGACCAGTGACATCACCGACACTTCATATTCATGAGAACACTGCCCTACCATTCACTAAAGACCAGTGACATCACCGACACTCAGGGGCGGACTGGGCCGGGGGGCAGGGTGGCAATTGCCCCCCGGGCCTCTCTGCTGCCTTCAAA
>NW_017308739.1:121294-127510 GCF_000935625.1 Nanorana parkeri | reverse complement strand
GACACTTCATATTCATGAGAACACAGCCCGTCCATTCACTAGAGACCAGTGACATCACCGACACTTCATATTCATGAGAACACAGCCCGTCCATTCACTAGAGGCTGGTGACATCACTGACACTTCATATTCATGAGAACACAGCCCGTCCATTCACCAGAGACCAGTGACATCACCGACACTTCATATTCATGACAACACGGTCCGTCCATTCACTAGAGACCAGTGACATCACTGACACTTCATATTCATGAGAACCCAGCCCGTCCATTCACTAGAGACCAGTGACATCACCGACACTTCATATTCATGAGAACATGGCCCATCCATTCACTAGAGACTGGTGACATCACTGACACTTCATATTCATGAGAACACAGCCCGTCCATTCACCAGAGACCAGTGACATCACCGACACTTCATATTCATGAGAACACAGCCCGTCCATTCACCAGAGACTAGTGACATCACCGACACTTCATATTCATGAGACACACGCCGTCTGTACAGTAAAAACTCCCGGCAGTGCTCTTTGCAATGAGCAGATAAATAAAAAACATAAAACCTTGACTCATGTCCCAGACAACGTGGTCAATAAAACATATCCAGTAAATTTGAGCTACCAATAACTTGTAAACGATTCATCTTTATAGTCGGAATGGTGGATAAATCAATTATGTAAAGTTAACATTCCGTCGTTACCTATTAACAGTCGCTTACTTTTTAAGTTATGAGTATTTTTTATTTCCTCTATGTCAGGCTTGTCTTGTTTGTTCCATTAAATATGTCATTGAAAGTGCATGACTATATTTGTTCGATAAGTTGTGCCACTAGAAATCCAGTGAGCTCCTAACTTCCTGTACTCTCTGCCCTATGCTGTACTACAATGTCAAGCAGTGTTATCAGCCTTGCCTAGTTCAACTCTGGGGACTACAGTACACCACCCCCTCTTAGTTTTGCTGGGATTTGTAGTCCTCTCTAGCTGGTCTCATCACTCCCTCCCCTGGCTGCCTCTCCTCTATATAAAAAAAAAAAGAAATTGCCGCGCGCGGCGCTAGAGTGTTCGGGTTTCACTTGAAGAAAAGGTGGCAACCCTACCCCCTCTGTTATGAAGAGGAGATTGGCAGATATTCAGCAGTACTACTAACACATTTTATATCCTAGGCCACTGCTTCTCTTCAGATATTTCCTCTGTCACAGTTCGCACCTTTCACCCTTATCCTACTGACTGGACAATGAAGGAGCAGCAGCAGACCAATGAGGTCATCCCTCTTCTTACTCTGCTCCAATAAGCATGTTCCTTGTCACTACATTTACATGCAGCTAACCTGGTGGCTCTCAGTGCTGCTCCTGCCTCTACCGGTCTGAGTGCTGCTGCCCATGTTATATATAGTTATGTAATATATATCTCTCGTCTTGACTATTGCAACTCCCTCCTCATTGGCCTACCACTTAATACCTAAGAAAAAATAACACTTCCTGAAATGTCAGAGTCCTTGTGATTCTTGGCTGCCGGTTTATTTTTGCAGATGTCATGCTATCCCTATTTTGATGTATCTGCCTTGCCAAGAAGGTAATTAAACAGCACGAGATAAGCTCCTTTCTTTTCAGAAAAAGGTTCCAGGCTCATCACGTGTAACTCCTAAAACTCGGCCTACCGCTCTTTATGGCTTTCGCTGGAATTTGTTTTTATGTAGTTATCTTTTTTTCTTGTATCCATGTATGTTTTCTCTTGAATATTTTATGTTATTGTGTGATCACTAATGCTTGCCAACAAAACATTTTTCCCACGGCCAAAAGAAGGCCGGTTCATAAGATGGAGTTGCGTGTGGTTTCCGTGCTTGTCGCACAGTGCAATGCATGCTAGGTGCGTTTCGAACGCACCTCCCGGCAGGTCCCAAATGGCGCCCCAACGCACCTCCCGGCACCGCGCAGCACCACAACACATGTTATTGCGCTACTGCCCCTAGGGAGGTACATTGGGTGCTATTCGGAATGTTTTAGCAAAAGTTGGGTTTTAAGTAGGGATGCACTGATACCAAGTAATGTACTCGGTACAAGTACAGATACTTTTCCAGCTCCAAGACTAGACTAGAGAAAAATTCAGAAGTTAGGAGGCGGCTGTCATTGGTAAGGAGCACACGGAGCTCCCGGGATTTGTACATCTCTGTTTTAATGTATGATTTTGTTTATATAAATATAAATAAAGGGATGCACCGATACCAGTTTTGCGAGTACGAGTACTAGTACTTGCCGAGTACTTACAAGTACTGATACATTTTTGTTTATTGTCATGTGACAGTTTTTCTAAAACAATACAGACTAATGATTTCAGGACAGTGGTGGAGCGCCAGAGCCAGGTCCCAGCTGCAACCGCTGCAACCCTGGTATTTCTCATGAAAATGCAGAGTATGTGTATATGTGTGTGAGATTGTGTCTGTGATTGTGTGACACAATCTGGACATGTGCCACCTACCTGGCAGGGTTTTTGAGGGCCCGGTCATTTGAATGGCACCCCATACGCACCTCCCGCCCACAGTACCCGCACAGGAACTTGCAATACCAAAATGCCGTGCATTCCATTGCAATGCGACTTGGGTCGCGACCTAATGGCCAAGGACAAATGTGGGTCATGAGTTTACACAGGTTGAGAACCGCTGGTCTAGAGATTGGGTGAAATGCTTCAGTGGAGGTGACCCATGGGCAGAACACCAATGATCTGCTACAAGCTTCAATAAACTATCCCAGTGGAATCCGGTGTGCCACCAGTTTTTCCTCTTTTTGTATGGGCTCATATTGGAGCGAGGACGTGCTCCCAGCAGCAAGCACGCGGCTCATTCCTTTCCTGAGCCGTGGAGGAGTGGTGCTTCTTTTTTGTGTTCTCCTTAAAGGTTAGTTGTCACATTTAAAGTCAGATCATGTCAGCTTGGACAATGCATGGGTGCACAATAGGAGGAGTGGCTGAATACACATAACAATGCTCAGTAGGGACGAAATTCCAACTTCATATTGCTTGAAAACTGAAACATTCACATTAAAGTGACATTAAGGGAGAACTATGAGGTGAGTGCTTTTCACTCACCTCATAGTTCTAGCCGACCTGTGACAATGAGACTGCCACAGGTCGGCTCAGTAGATCGGGAGGTGAGCGAACACTTACCGGGTTCGCTCACCTCTCGATCCTGTCACGGCTGTCTCTGCCGTGACAGGGGAGGGGCTGGATTACCCTTTCCCCGCTCCGATCTGCCAGCGCTGACTGGCGGAACGGACGGGGGAGGGGGCGGGTACAGCTGGCTCTGCCTCTAGATAGGCAGAGCCAGCTGTCACTCACGCAGCTGGGCGGATCTCGACATCGATGTCGGGATCCGCTCCGGCTGCGGCGCCTCGGTATACCGCGAGCTGTAGCTCCCTATATACTGAGCTTAGGGTGACGGGAGGACGCTAGTTTGTGTCCTCCCGTTACCCTAAGGAGAACTATGGGGAAAAGCACTGACCCCATAGTTCTCCTTTAAAGTCAAAAACGTTTTTCCGTCCCCCCAACGTTAATGAAAGCACTTACCTTAAATGATGTCTCTTAATCTGATCTTCCTCTTCTTTCCTGTCCTTTTCAGCCTCCTCTCCAGCGCTGCTGCGGGTCTCCGATCCAGCGCTGACTCCTCTGTCCTTGCTGACTGGCGGAACGGGCACTTCCTGTCCCACGGTGTCTGCATGCGGGTGCATGCGTCCATAGACTTACCTTGCGTCTCTCCTCGTCTCCCGGCCGAGAATCCGAACTGCGCATGCGCCCGCCCCGAGATGCTTTGCGGCCGCCCGAGCAGTTTCGGATTCTCGGACGGGAGCGCGCGGCGAAGACACAGGTAAGTTTAAAAACCGTTTTTGTTTTACTTTTTGCATATATCTACTGCTTGCCAGCCTTATATATATGCAAAAAAAAAAAAAACCCCTGTAATTTAACCAACAGCTGCTGTCACTGGTTAAACCACCACAATGGATGTGATGTCCGGGGCCAGATCTTCTAAAGCTTGTGTCATGACAATGCTCGGGTCATAGTTTCAACACATCTTATAAACACCAGACTTTGCAAACAGGACATTTCAATTGGAAACAATAGCAACAACTATACCTGAAGGAAAAGTGTTAATCCCATTAGTTATGAGTATTATTGAAGTATGAACACCTGCCAGGGGATGGTGGTTCCCCATTTGTGTGGCAGGTGTTATTGTCGCTGGTCGTGTAAACAGAGGATTACAGGAGATCATTACGGGCTGGCCTGGATGCAGGGCAGTTGTCCAGCACATTCCATTTTAGGCCACAAGAGATTACCTCGTTGATCCGTTCAAGTGGATATTTGTTAGCCGACCAGCGGTAAAGTGTACCTTCCCTGGTAACGACGCGAGCAGTGCCAAAAGTGGAAACCCGCGTAACTCGACCTTGGCCGCCCCGGGCACCAAATTGGTTTCTGAGAAAGGGCTCAATCTATCTATAAAGCAATGCCTTTTCCCAGAGCTCAATTAAGACTATTAGTGTAATTATCTTGATTGCAATCCTTGCATGCCAGCGCTGGACGGGCAACATTGCGATCTTGCAATAATGATTATTAGATTTCCACACCGATTGTGTTCTTGGTGACCTGATTGGCACCTCACGTGGCATTTTGTAGAAGAAGTCTAGGCACGGGACGCAGTGGTGCTAAAAGCATGCTAGCCGTATGTCTTTTCAATGCGACTTTAAAGAAATGAAAGAAAAAATATTGATGGAAAACCAGTTTGATTTTCTATACGTCAGAGGAGATTCATACCTAGATAGGAGTGGAAGGATTTTGGCAAATTATAGCTGCGCAGGTAAAATTTGCTTGAATAAATATATCAACTTTCCTCTGAATTTAGAGGGTGCTATGTTTTTTGTTGTTAAAGTCTCTCTCTTTTTTTTGGCATATATCAACTGCAGGCAAGCAGTAGATACACTCACCGGCCACTTTATTAGGTAAACCTTGCTAGCACCGGGTTGGACCCCCTTTTGCCCTTCAGAACTGCCACAATTTTTGATTCAACAAGGTGTTGGAAACATTCCTCCAGAGATTTTGGTTCATATTGATATGATGGCATCACGGGCCCAAAGTGTGCCAAGAAAATATCCCCCACACCATTACACCACCACCAGCCTGAACGGATCCATGCTTTCATGTTGTGTCATGTCGCCAAATTCTGACCATCTGAATGTCGCAGCTGAAATGGAGACTCATCAGACCAGGCGAGGTTTTTTTCCAATCTTCTATTGTCCAATTTTGGTGATCCTGTGAGAATTGTAGCCTCAGTTTCCTGTTCTTAGCTGGCCGGAGTGGCACTCGGTGGGGTCTTCTGCTGCTGTATCCCATCTGATTCAAGGTTTGAATGTGTTGTGCCTTCAGAGATGGTATTCTGCAGACCTCGGATGTAACGAGGGGTTATTTGAGTTACTGTTGCCTTTCTATCATCTCAAACCAATCTGCCCATTCCCCTCTGACCTCAACAATGCATTTTCGTCCACACAACTGCCGCTCACTGGATATTTTCTCTTTCGGACCATTCTCTGTAAACCCGAGAGATGGTTGTGTGTGAAAATCCCAGAAGATCAGCAGTTGCTGAAATACTCAGACCAGCCCGCCTACCACCAACAACCATGCCATGTTCAAAGTCACTTAAATCCCCTTTCTTCCCCATTCTGATGCTCGGTTTGAACTTCAGGAAGTCGCCTTCACCACGTCTAGTTGCCTAAATGCATTGAGTTGCTGCCATGTGATTGGCTGATTATCAATTTGTGTTACCAAGCAATTGAACAGGCGTACCTAATAAAGTGGCCGGTGAGTGTATGTGCCCCATGATTAAAAAAAATAATAAAGTAGGTAAATACTTACCTGTTCCAGCGCCACTCGCTCCCAGCTCCCGAACGCCTGCAAAGGAGGAAGTGAGCGGGTGCATGAGCAGTAGATAACACCGAAGGGTAGAGGAGAAAAGAGCAATGAAAGTGAATTGACGCAGCCGGGAGAGCGCATGTCGGACAGACTCCGTGGGACATGAAGAGACCGGCACCAGCACTGTTGCAAACGAGTGGAAGGAAGAAGATGATCGCAACAAGAGGCATCAAATAAGGTAAGTCCTTACAGCAGCATTGGGGGGGGGGGGGGGGTTGCATTTAATGTCATTTTAAAGTTCTTTACTTTTTTTTTTTGTTTTTGTT
>NW_017308739.1:120515-121063 GCF_000935625.1 Nanorana parkeri | reverse complement strand
GGGGGGTGGGGGGTTACATTTAATGTCACTTTAAAGTTCTTTACTTTATTTTATTGTCTTTGTATTTTTTTTATCTTTTCGTGCATTTGACCGTTTTATGTCTACTATCGCTAATAATGTTTTTTTTTTTTTTTTTACTTTTTCCCGCTGTCTGTGTGCTCTTTTTCAGTGAGAAAATAGTCTAATAATGAGGTTAATGAGAGCAACAAGGTAGCTGAAAGGATACGTAACCCTCAGAAGTCATTTAAATCCCACTGCCCCACGCCAAAAAATGTTTTAGTTTCACCTTTCTCATTGACTCAAACGCATTTCTCCAAAATGGTGACACATTTTGCCAAAATTTCTTGATTTTTTTCAATGAAATTTTAGGGAAATGAAAACATTCCTTTTTGCTCATTGTGCCTTCCAAGAATGTGACTTCACAATGGCTGCCCGCCGGCAGGAGGTACAGATAGGTTATCTTTGGCCTCGGGAACGTTGACACATTAAAATTGAGCACCAAGCACGCAGCTCCGCTTGTCAAATTGAGTAACATTTATTTTAAGGGG
>NW_017308739.1:106767-120492 GCF_000935625.1 Nanorana parkeri | reverse complement strand
GAAAGTTGGTACTTAAAGGAGAAGTACCAAAGTACATACCGTTACTCGCTCACATTCCGATCATCTCCCCGCAGGGATTCCCCCCTGCCCTTTACCGCTGACTGGCGGAACGGAAGGGGGAGGGGTACAGCTGGCTCTGCCTCTAGATAGGCAGAACCAGCTATCACTCACGCAGCTGGGTGGATCCAGACAGTATTGTCGGGATCCGTCCAGGCCGCGGCACTCTCAGTATATGGCGGGCAATAGCTCGCTATATACTGAGTTTTGGGTCACGGGAGGACGCTAGTATATGTCCTCCTGTGACCCTTAGGAGAACTATGGGGAAAAACACTTACCTCGTAGTTCTCTTTTAAAGTGCAACTAAGTCCAACCCAAGAAAAATAAAGTAGGTAGAGTTTTTATTGGCTTAAGGGACTTTATATATGGCCCATTGAGCTTCAGCGAAAGGGGGCCCTGTCTGATGTAAGTATGGCATGATTTTGAGGTTGATCTGGAAACAATTTAGATAGAGAGGTGATCAATTTGCCAATACTGTTTTTAAGTGGGTGGTGGGACTCGGTGGTGCTATTTAAAGTGTATGTAAACACTAACAATGAACGTCTCTCATTGGCTCCATTTTGGTCTATTTAATATGCCATTGGAGGCATTTTGTTATATCTGTTTGATAAGTATGAAGAAAAAAAAACAACAACTTGTTAATCTCATCTTAGGCTACACATTGATTCGCCTTTTTGTTATAGAGATCTGAGAGTGGTTAAATAGTTTAGCAAAAGACATTGGGTAGGGCTGACACCTCTCAGTCCACAAAAATGTTTTATGTTATCAACACACAACAGGATTCAGAACCTGATGGCATTTTTGGCAGATCAACGGACATTCTTCTGTACTTCCAGGGACTTTACAGGGATAAAACATGATGAAATATGCTGCAAATGTTATTTTTATTTTGCCTTGGCATACAATTTAAGTCTGGAGGGAGTGGGATCCACTGTCCTTGAGCTGCAGTAGTCTCCTGGCAAGTTCCCTTCCACCCTTCAAGTTCTTTATTGTCGCAGATTTTATTAGCGGGTTTGACCTTGCCAACGTGTTAACGACATATCTTTTATGCCAATTGGACCTTTGATTATTGGTTGTCAGTCCGGGACTGATGGGTAGGACAGGTATGTAAACAAGGTTATAGTAGTTCGGCGCTCACAGTTTATCTTCCTGACTGGCATGATTTTGTTTTTTTCTTCCAGCGGTTAATATTGTTTTTGCTGTTGTAAAGGCATTAATATGTGGTGTTTGTTACTCCAATAAAGCTGTGGCCTTGCCCTTCCCAGCATACTCTAATTGGTTCCTTAGTCTTTATTGGCCCAGGCCCTATATCAGTTTGAGATTTCAGTTCTGATTCATGCCCATGCTTCTCAGCAGCCATGATAAAAAAAAACTTTATTTGTCTTCTGGCACTTTTCTTTTTCTGTATGTGGGAGAAGGAAAAAGTAAAAGGCCAAATACATTTAATAGAAGTAACTCTGAGCACTTGAACACATCACTTTTCCACATAGCTCCCATGCAAGATGATGCACTTGTTGTATCCTTCAACTAGCTTCTGTATTCCTACAGAGAAGAAGCTTTTCGGGCTGCTGCTGCTGCTGAAGCCAGGTGTGCACCGCTTCCTTTACTTCATCATCTGAGGTGTGTAGTGATATAAATGGCAGGGTGTATAAATACTGTGGCAGTGCGTTGCAATGCTATGGTGTCTTTTGGCAATATAGTCACCCAGGGCTCTCAGCCAGGGGGGCTGAGCAGTTCCAGAAAGCGCAAACGTTTACTGGGAAAGAGCTGGCTTTGCAGTTCTTTCCAGGTTTTCCGGATTGGGCATGGGTTCCTGGAACTGGGAGATTTCAAAGGGCATTGGGAGGGATTTGCGATGACTGCAATGAGGGGCGGGCTTGCAAGCACGGCAAACGGGCAGCGTGCGCACACCGGCCCGTTCGTCAGTTGTCGAACAAGCAGGCCACTCACTCGCCGAGAATCGTACGATTCCCGGCGGGTTTTCCAGCCTGCTTGTTCGATAGAAGACGTGCGACCGTACAGTAGAAACGGTCGCACGCCTTCCATACACTGTACGATTCTCGTACGATCGCGGGATTTCCCGCGATTCTCGTACAGTGTATGGGCACCTCTAGAATGTGTTCAGGGTTCCACCTGGGAGACAGAGAAGGTCTCTGTGCAGGAGTCAGGAGGGCTCCACCCTGGAACCAGTCTGCGTCTGGCAGACTGAGGAGCGTATGACCAGTGTGGTGAAAAGTGCGGGAAAGGCGTTTGGATACAGCCGTATTGTAAACCGACAACCTAAAGTCGGTAAGACTTTGAAACTTTTATTTTGACTGAAGAAAAGCTGTACGTTATGTTTGAGAACCCCTGCGAGGGAAAACCTGTGTGGACTTTTGAGTTGGATTTAATAAAAGTGGGCACAGAAGCCCTTAAAAAGAAGTCATAAGCGAGTGGAAGAGTCCTTAATGTGCTACCGTTTTAAGCTAAATCTCACAATACAAAAATAAATATATATATATATGTGTGTGCGTTCTGAAAATTGGATCTTCAGGAAATATCCAGGCAACCTCAGTTCTTTTCCAGAGAGTAGCGTTTAATCCAAAAAAACAGATGAACAGGAACAGTCCAACAGAGTAATAATAAAAATAAAATAAAAAGTAAAATAATGAAAATTCCCAGCGAGTACCTTTCTCTATACCATCTCTCTCGCCTTCTCTATACCATCTCTCTCGCCTTCTCTATACCATCTCTCTCGCCTTCTCTATACCATCTCTCTCGCCTTCTCTATACCATCTCTCTCGCCTTCTCTATACCATCTCTCTCGCCTTCTCTATACCATCTCTCTCGCCTTCTCTATACCATCTCTCTCGCCTTCTCTATACCATCTCTCTCGCCTTCTTTATCTCTCCTCTGCCCAATTTCAGTCTCTCCTCGATATACCCATTTTCCTCATTCACTAAAATGTGGAAGAAGCTAATTGGTTGACCAGAGAAAAACTTTTGATCTTATTGTTGCCAACAGATCCTTGATTCCCATTGCATTGATGCATTGTTTATAACCTTTTCCTATGGCAGATGTATAACCAGATCTGACTTTGAATTGACAATTGTTGATGATTGACGATTTCCTATTTGGCATGTGTGAGGAATAGCTTCAAATGGTAGCACATTCAGGACACCTCCACTCGCTTTTTATTTTTTAAGGGCTTCTTTGCCCACTTTTATTCACTTGCAACTCAAAAGAAAAGTCCACACAGGTGTTCCCTCGCAGGGGTTTTCAAACAAAGTACAGTTTTTTTTAATCAAAACATTTTCAAGTCTCACCAACGTCAAGGGGGCTCCTTTAACCAAAAGTGCTTGCCACACAGGCTTGTCTTTCACCACACAGGTGAACTGCTCCCCAGTCAGCCAGACTCACAGACTGGTTCCAGGGTGGGGCCCTCCTGACTCCTGCAGAGACCTCCTCTGTCTCCCCAGTGGAACCACTCACTTAGCAGCTTGCGATATCTTAAGGTGCCCATACACTGCACGATTATCGTACGATAATCGTATGCGATCGGTTTTTCGTACGAGAATCGAGCAGTGTGAACGGAGACGTGCGACCGTTTCTACTGTACGGTCGCACGTCTTCTGTCGAACCAGCATGTTCGAAAACCAGCCGGGAATCGTACGATTCTCGGCTGGTTAGAACGGTGCTCGGAAGATAAATGCTGAACGGGCCGGTGTGCGCACGCGCACACTGCCCGTTCAGCATTGCGGTCATCGGAAGCCCGCCCCTCAGGGGGGCGGGCTTGCGATGATCGAGAGTGCGATCTGCCTGTCCAAGATAGGCAGATCGTACGTTTTTTTAATCCCTTTACAACCATCGCAAGACTAAAGTCTTGCGATGGTTGTAGAGTGTATGGCCACCTTTATGGAGGCCCTAATGAGCCAGCTTCCTTCAGCTGGGCTGGTTACCTCTAGGCCTCCAGCACACTCAACACTTCCCCCTAGAGTCAGAACCTCAGCACTACACCTATAACTGGGCCCTACAAATCTGCCATCCTGGCTATACCTAGACATCCCCATCTGCCTGCTGCCACATATGTAATTACAAATACAAGACTCTACTAGTGCCACCAAACATCTTATCAATCCCATTAACAAGGTGAACCTGCGAGTGCAGAGCGCCTTCTTCCTTTTGCTCTCCGGGTCGTAGTGGTGCACCCATGTCTCGTCGCCGGTTCCAATTCTCTCCAGAACACTCCGATCTTCATAAGTTTTCAAGAACTGGGTGGCAAATTCCACCCGCTGTTGCTTGTGCAGAGCAGTAAGCTGTTTGGGAACCCATCGTGCACAGACTTTCCTGTATCCAAAGACATCATGCGCTATGGCATAGCTGATATCCAAATGTGCAGCCATATGAGACACTGTTCTCCTTTGTTGTTCTTCGATGGCATAATTTTGTGCCTTCCTCCGGATTAGCAGCGGGTATTTGGGGGCATAGCGCCCTGTTTCGGCTTTTTTTTTTCTTTTTCATATCTCTATAGGTTGAACTTGATGGACATGTGTATTTTTCCACCTGACTAGCTATGTAACTATGTAATCTCGCAACAGAGCATCCATATTTCTGTCCACATGGCTACCACTCGACTAAAGTCCAAGTGCTGTACTGCGCATGGTCTATCTATCCAACAGGCTATGTAAATATGCTGCATTGTGCAAGCTTCTCTCTGTTACAGTGTCATTTATAAATTGCCTTGACTTTTCGATTCTCCCTCGTACTTGTGCAGCGCGCACACTCTCATGTTCTGCAAGGTGCCGGGAGTTCGCACGAATGCTAAGACAATAAAAATTCCAGCACGCATGTGCAGAAGTTACATCATCAGTGATAAAGCAATGAATTGGTCAAACATGGAAAACACTAGTCGGGAAGAAGCGGAGGAGAACATGGCAGCAGAGACAACAACAAAAAAGCGGACACTGCATTGCTTTTTAAGTTTCACTTATGGGAGGTCGTTATCTCCAAAAGTATCAAAACCATATGATCAGCTTAACAGCCTGGCAAGTAGCATTTGCAGAGGATGAGGTCAGCAAAGGCAGCCCCCCCAATATGTCTTGTGACAAGTGCACTGAAGGTATATATGAAAAGGCCAGGCAAGTGTGTTGTGCCTTCCCCCACGTGTGCTCGATTATGTAACCCATCTCAAGTGTCGGAATTAAGGCTGTTTGTAGTGCTGGAAGGTATAATTTAGTGAACGTATTAAACACCTGACTGTTCTCATGTCCTCCGCAGTATAAAGGCCCAAGAATGCCGTCATAAGATGGCCGTTTTTATGACTGCCGAGACACTGATGTGAAGCGGTACCGGCTTTTTATACGGGCCATTAGCAGCGGTGTCAATCACAGTTAGAAGCGGAGACACTCCGTCCCGATGTATACTTACAGCTTATTACGTGTGAAGTTTGCTCTTCTGAAAGTGGAGAAGTTTTCAATGAGCCAATTCATCACAATAAGTGCAGCTTAATCCTTCTTTTTTTCTGGGACGGCACGTACTGTATGAGTAGTAGAAGTGGCAGCTTCACCTATAGCAGCTCTGTTACAGGTGGCGCACGTATGCCCTTGGCTTCTTGCCAACCCGAGCCCTCTAAGGTTTTGCCAAAATGTTCTTGTTTGGTGAATTGTTGATTATATGTGGGCATTGTAGGACCGAATAGGGTTGCCACCTGTCCAGGATTCACCCAGACAGTTCGGGTTTTGAATGCTCTGTTCGGGTTTCCTGGCAGCAGAAATCTGGACACAAGATGTCAGGCAGACGGGGGCAACCAAAATTAAGATCGGGGCTACTGGCCCCCCCACTGAAAATAGTCTCACCTGTAATATTTGCATATGAATGGGTGGTGCTATTTAGATATGAATAAGCCACAGCTAATTTTCCCCAAAAATTGCCTGTGCGTCTCTAGAGTGTTCGGGTTTCGCTTGAAGAAAAGGTGGCAACCCTAGGACCGAATCATCTGTTGGCTTTACCTCTCAGACTTCAGTGGCAAGATCTCCTACCATTATAAAGTCATCACTCTGTCAGGTGGACTCCCCAATCTACCAAGGAAGGGTACACCACTGTTTGGCCTTATTATGGCTCAGCCAATTGGGAATTCTGATGGGGAACTGATTGCTGAAGTCCCTGAGAGATGTAATAAGCCGGCATTTGATCCAACTTGCCTGATTCAATGGTCTTTTGGCCTTGTGCTTTCTGATCCGTACAATGGTCGAATCAGGGATAAAGCCTGCAGCGGTCGGTTCCAGCTTACTGTGCAAATCTATATGAATAGGGGAAGCTATATCCTTAAAAAGAGATTCGGGCTGCCTTAGTCCAAATCTAAGAAATAACGAGAGCAGAGATTGCAGCGGCTTCTGGGTCTGATAAAGTCAGGGGGCCAACTCTTACTGGCCATACCTCCTTATTTCCCAGCTGTATGCTCACATTATAGTATATACAGAATAAAGCAGAGTTTTTACTTTCTCCATGCTAGCAAGATTAGTAATGTTATTGCACTATAAGAAACTGTACTGGGTAGGATACCAGAGTTTGAAGTCACGGACCACCACAAAGGTAAGTATACAGCATCGGCCTTGTTTACTTTGGACTCTGTGGTGACAGGGTCCCATTGAGGCAGTCCTAACCAACTCACTAACACTAGTACAAGACGCATGCTGCGGTATTCAGGATACTGGGGTTCTCTTTCTATTTCATGTTGCCGGAGATATTTAACAATTTTTCATTATTAAACTACATAAACATGCTAAGTATACAAATATGGAATAGCAAATAATAGCAAAACACAACAACTAGCGCGGTTTGTAGCTTACATGATACAAATTATACAATTTGCAAAACAAATTCTTTAGTCGTAGGTCTGCAAATAATTCTCTTTGGCAAAGGAGAAAAGACTGAGTGCTGGTTCACACCTGGGCTTTTTTCAGCGCTGATCGAAGCGCTGAAAAACGCACAGCAAGTGAAATCCTATTAACTCCTATGGGCATGGTTCCCACCTGGGCGTATTTCAGCGTGTGGGAACACTCTTAAAAACGCCCTACGCCCAAACAAGTACAGGAGCTTCTTTTGGGGCCTTTTTCCGCGCGTATCCATTGGTATTCCCGAGTGTGGCTCGGGGTTAACAAAGCGGTAACCCCGAGCCACACTCGGGAAAACAGCGTAGGTCTTCCTACCTTGTCCGCGATCCCCGATGTGTCCTCCAGCCGCTGCCGTCTTCCGTCCCTTGCGAGCGGCCACGTCGCAAGGGGGCGGAACCGGCGGGAAGATTGAAAGTTTAAAAAAAAAAAAAACCCCGAAAAAAAGATAGAAAATAAAAGGACATTTTTACAAAAAAATCATACCGCCAGGGAGGTATAAAAACGAGCGTCAAACGCGTGTTGCACTGAACTAAAAAACATGCTAAAAAACGCGTCTATAATACGGCCTGGTGTGAACCCAGCCTTAGGGCTATGTGCCACTCTCATGGCAAGACTGTAAGTGAATGCCCACCAAAAAGATGTTTAAAGCAGAACTATAGTTTTAAACACAACCCCCCTACACACACATTTTGTTTTTGTAAATTCCCTTCATGCATGCAACTTTTCATGCCAGTCAAGTAACCTCTTCTGGTCTTCTTCCTCTCCTCCCTGCAGTGTTGGTAGCTGTTCCAAATACTGCAGAGAGTAGTTCTTGCATTATGATGTCGGCGCTACCCTCTGCTACATTTCACTGTAGGGCCCAGGCTGACAGTACCTGGTGGGGGCGTCAATGACATCCTGGGCCCACAGGAAAAGGGTTGAATGTGGCTGGCTGTCAAAGATTTTGTGCTGGATACAAGATAAGTATTGCAGAGACATCTGCATTCATTATTTTTTTAAAGTCTAGTCCAGGTAATAACATAGTAACATAGTTACTATGTATTAAAAAAATTAATAAAACTGGAAATCTGCTTTAAATTCTAGGTTTGAAAGGGGGTGGGGGGGCTTTCATCATTATCCTTCCTTTAATACCTAGTGAATCGCTGACCCAGAACAGAGAAGTGCCTGTAAGGTGTCCTGACAATTCAATGCACCCATGCTTGCTCAAAGTCAGCGGCTCATTGAGTAGCGCAGCAAGATCAGGGTCCCAGTCTGGCGCACATAACTTCATAAACAAGCAGGCGTTGTATGTTTATATCCTGAAAGCTTTCCTTGATCCTTCCATATAGTATCCAAAGCACATTTGCGAGATTGGTATACTGACGAAGTAGAATCTGCTGCCCTCTTGTGTTACCTTTTCAGGGTGCAGTTTACAATCTGTTTTTCTTGGGATGTAATTCCTACACACAAAAAAAAGTTTATAAATATAAAAGTGCAGCTTATTATCTATCCATGTTATCTGTTGCCTGACATTTTTCTCAGCCACAAAATGGTGAAAGGAATTTTGTTCTCCTAATGAAAAATGAGTGAGGTAGCTACTCTATGTGCATGCTTGAGGGCGAGATGGTGTCATTATGGGTTCAGCATTATGAGAACTCTGGGGGTGGAGGGGGGGTGGTTGTGCAATGGTGCAAAATGAGTGGGGCGGGTGCTGGTGGAGAGTGACGCCATTAAGAGCTGGGCAGGGGGATGTGTAAGGACTCTGCATCTCCTCGCCTGACTATTAGCAACTTGAGATGGTGTTTCCAGCATCCTGCCAACCAATGACATCACTGGAATACAGGAACTCTGCGGGATGCTCATGCCGCTCTGCCTGCTGCCTCCCCCTCCCCCTCATGTGACCTGAAGAGATGTAGCTTGAGGCAATAGCCTCATTATAGGGAAGGCCCTGCACATAAGATAGGGAGGGCAGGAGGCACAACCATTCTATGAAAACATAGCTGTGGATAATCTCTCTCTCTCTCTCTCTCTCTCTCTCTATATATATATATACACTGTATATACACACACAAAAACAGAGTAATCTATAAGCCATGAACAAAAAAACATGGCAAGTTTCACATACACGATCCTGTATTTAATAAGACAGCTTCTATAGTTCTAAACACCTCTCACGTGTAGGAATTCAATTCCAAGAAAAACAAAATTCTAAATCTGCATACTGCAAAACGACCACAAGAGGGCAGCAGATGTAACCGCATCAGTATATTTTATTTCTTCCATTGCAGAAAGCGGAATCTGATGACAGACGCCCATTTTTGTTTCAGTTTAATTTGAACTCTTTTTTTAATCCAGTTTTGCACGATGGTCAATGAAAAATACAATACAAAGTGCAAATAATTTAAAAGTCAACAGAATGAAACTTAAACAAAGGATTAAAACTGTTTAAAAACGTAAAAGGAGTCCAAGATAGCGTCTGTAATAATAATAATAAATCTGAAGTTCTATTACAATGCAATATATATATATTGTTTGTAAAGCACTGAGCAAATTGTTGGCGCTATATAAATCCTGTATAATAATATATATATATTTAGAGAATCATTGTTGCGACGCATCATTTCATACATTGGTGTGTCTGTGATTACAGGTTACCTGCAGGCTTCCCGGGCCCTCATGATTTCAGCGTTAGTCTTTGGGTTATTCTCATGTCTGAGTGGGATGGTTGGACTGCAGTGCACGAAGGTTGCTGAAGAAAATTCTGTACTGAAGGGCAAGTTTGCAACAGTAGCCGGAGCTCTCTCTATATTTGCAGGTGAGTTGAATATAAATTGGTTATATATCCCCTCATCCCGTATGGATCACACAGCTTTGGTGTTGGTAAAAGCAACTCTGCCAATGACTCTGAGAACTCCCACTGGGGCTGCAAATAAACATCTCTGAATGAGAAGTCAACCTTTTGGGGCCTCAGCCAACAATATTGCCAAAAAGCAGCTATCTTCTAATGCCTAAGTCCTTGTAGAGCAGTGATTCTCAACCTGTGGGTCGCGACCCAAAAGTGGGTCGCAACCCACAGTTGAGGGGGTCCCCACGTGGCTTGTGCTGCTCTAGGTAAGAGGCTCCTCAGCCTCCTCCTAGCGCAGCAGTGTCAGTTCTCCTAGATGGTGCTGCAGCAGCAGCGGCCAGAGAGGATCAGAGAGAGGGGAACAGGCAGGAGTTAGGGGAGGTGAGTGCTTGATCACCACAGAGCCCGCACTGGCCACCAGAGAGTCCCACTAGCCTCTTGAGAGCCCACACAGATACTACTATTGGTGCGTCCCTAAATTTTACGGTTGGGGGTCACCACAACTTGGCAAATGTTACCGAGGGGTCCCGGCCCTAGAAAGGTTGAGAACCACTGTTGTAGAGCATCTGAATTCTAGGCCCAGGCTGTACACCAGGCATTGGTTTCTGCTCAAGTCTGAACTACACCCCACTCCTTCTTGAAACATGACCCTGCCCTAACTCATTCCATTGACTCTTGTCACTGCTGCCAGGCTCTCTCTCTGTCTCCACCGGTGGCACTTCCAGGCTCCTTCTGTAGTGTCTTAGCCAATTAAGTCATAGGCCTACATCTCTTAACTGGGCCACACCTATGTAAAGGAACTCCATCAACATGTCTGGTAATGCTTCCACTTGCTTCCTAGCTACCTCCCTGTGCGCTTGATTTGGGTCTGTTGCTTCTTAAGACTGACTTACCCTGGACTGTCTTCGGATTCACATTTCCTACACCTGCCCCAAACTCTGGTCTGTTTTTGGGTTCTTCTTTATCTCTGACCGCGTTCCAGCCTGCTCCAGTGAGGTCTGCAATCTGGCTGCCTTGTCCAGTACGCTCTTCGTCAAGTACGCTCCTGTGCTGGGCTCTGCAGTCTATGTCCTTTCTTTGTGGCTTGGTACCTGTCTTCACTGATGCCTAGAATGCTCCAGGGGGCATTGGCTTCTGTTAGTGCGGGTTAGTCTCCAAACGTTAGAGCAGAATGAGCCTGGGGGGTCAGAACCTGGGGTCAGCGTGCAGCTAAGTCCAAACCTTCGTAAAGAGTACCCTGGCAAAACACCGGCTGCTCCTTTGTCTCTGCACTCTGGGGGATCTGACTCCTGCTCACACGTGTGTTCACTTCATTCACCGTTGTGATGACTCTGAGATTTGGGCATTGGAATTTCAAATGAATGGGGATGGAATCTAGCACAGAGGGGTGAACATGGGGAGAAGCTTAAAGGGAAACTCTTGCCTTGTGTCTCCATGAAGCCTCCCCCCAGGCATATATACTTGCACAACCATGCTCCCTCATTATCTCCCCACAGCAGTATCTTCATCTATATATGCTCCAGTGTCTTCTGGTGTCAGAACTTAGATGATGGATATCATGGCACCCCACATGTGTTTGGTCATGGTGATTGGCTGCTCAGGACTGAGCACCGTTACAGGAAAGGTCAAGTGCTCCCCCTTCCCCAGAAGCCCTGCTCCATTAGCGATGGCTCTGCCATTGCAAGGAGAGGCGAGGGAACGTGGCTTGGTATTATAACTACATGGGGGGGGGCTCTGTGTAGACACTCTCACTTTGCTATAAATGGTCAATGGTCTTGAAGTGGACCTAAACTGAGGAAGCCTTATCCTTTACAGTACCAGATAAAACAATTGTGAATAATATAACACTGACGGCATTTTGAAGCTGCTGTTTTGCCTAGGCCCGGAGAAAGTGGAGCACCATTTATCTTAATGAATGAAAGAAAAAAAAAAAGCCGGGAGGAGATGAGCCTGGTTATGTGACCTGAGAAAGTCGTAACTGGCCTCTTTTCCCAATCACAAAGGTCTCTCTGCTACATTATGCAGAGGGGGATCTGGGAGTCACCACAGGTTCTACATCAAAGGCTAGCTTTTATGAATTATTGTGCACCAAAAACCACACATTTGCCCAGCAGAGAGTAGATAGAGGTCTTTGCTGTCTGCTACAAATTGGCCCCGTAGTGTTGTCACCGAGAGAAGGTGGTAACATAATTTATACGAGTACCTCCTATGATGTAACATGAGCTGTTCTTCTTCCTCAGGTATCTGTGCTGGGATTTCTGTCTCTTGGTACGCGTTCAACATCACCGCGGAATTCTTTAACCCACTGTACCCAGGAACCAAGTATGTATGGATACCCACAGCTGGTGGCAAACAACTACGAAACAACAAATCACAGTGACTGACACAATTCTCGATTCTTTCCTCACTAGGTACGAAATTGGGCCGGCTCTTTACCTGGGCTGGTCGGGGGCTCTTCTAAATGTGGTTGGTGGATCACTCCTGTGCTGCTCATTCAAAACTCAGGTGGTCGAAGCCAAAAAGTAAGTATCTGTTTTCATAACATCATAGGCATCCATTTATAAAGAGTCAACCTTTCCTAAAGGGCTCTACAAAGGTTGAGCTGGCAGAGGGCCATTGCGGCATATTGGGTTGCTTGTTTGGGAGGCTGAGTAGGTCCCTTGTCAAGTTGTTTCCACGTTTCTAGGAATACAGTGTCATGTCAAACAGTTGAGTGACTTGTGCATATTTCTTTGAAGAATCCAAAAGTGGGTAAGAGGCAATAGCCGTAGTAGAGGATTGTCAATAAAAACGTATGGAACACTTCTCGGGGGAAGAAGATCTCTCATCAATCTCCTGAGACAGTCTGCTCTGATTTTAAGACATGGTTGATGCACCGTGAGTGTCTGTTTGAGACAATGACCATCCTTCACCCTTATAAACAGAAGTTATAAGAAGTTACTTCTAATTAGAAATAAGAGTTGGTGGAAATAGACGAGAACAGTGAGTCACATGGAACACAGATGAAGGCAGTTAGTAGAAAAATGCCAAGCCGTATCCAATTACATTGTGAATGTGTCTGCCTGACCATCATGCCTACACTTTATGACCAAAAGTATTGGGATCCCCCCTCCAAACGTTTGAGTTTTGGTGTTTCCAGTGAAAGGTACTGTTAATGCTACATCATACAGAGCCATTTTAGACAATCCTGCCCTTCCAACCTTGTTGAAACAGTTTTGGGAAGGCCTTTTTTTTTATTCTATGACTGTGGCTATGTGTACAAAGCCAGCTCCATAAAGACATCTTTAGATGAGTCTGGTGTGGAGGAACTCAAATGGCCGGCACAGAGCCTTGACTTCAACCCTACTGAACACCTTGGTGATGAATTGGGCTATCCATTAAAATCCAGGTCTTCTCATCCAACATCAGTACCGGACCTCACAAATGCTCTTTTGGCTGATTGGGCACAAATTCTCATATTCACGCTCCAAAAGCTTATGGAAGGCCTTCCAAGAAAGTTGAAGGCTGTTATAGCCACATAGGGGAGGTGGGGGAAATCCAAATTGATGCCCACTGTTTTAAAATGTCCATTTGTCCAGCTCATATAGGCCATACGGAATAGTGCAGTAGTAGACACATTTCTGACTTTCAGCGGTGGTGAAACTACAAAGGGGGGACAAAGTCTGCCTCTGGGAGTCATGAATGTAGCTGTCAGAGTCTTGTAATGCCTCATGGGATTTGTAATCACACCACAGCTGGACTTCCAGTTTGCCTACCCATAGTATAAATGTATATACAAATC
Organism: Nanorana parkeri; assembly: GCF_000935625.1. Classification (NCBI taxonomy): domain Eukaryota; kingdom Metazoa; phylum Chordata; class Amphibia; order Anura; family Dicroglossidae; genus Nanorana; species Nanorana parkeri. The sequence continues at coordinate 106,958 of NW_017308739.1, read as the reverse complement.
ACAGCATAGTTCTGAACGGGGCCATCTCTATAGTGAGGCAGCCTGAGGCGGTTGCTTCAGGCGGCATCTCATTGGGTCACCGAGGGGGCGGCAGGCGTGCTAAGAGCTCTTAGCAACCTGGCATGCTCTGGCCGGCGTCCCGCCCAGCTTACTGACGACACTGGTTGCCAGGAGCTGGGCCGGGCGCCGGA
>NW_017308739.1:98496-106422 GCF_000935625.1 Nanorana parkeri | reverse complement strand
AATTTGTGTTGCCAACCCCCCCTATTAGAAGCGTATGCACTAAGGATATGTTGTTATACGCATTGTATATACAGACTGTACGGTGTTACGAGTGAATGTTTTATTCTTGGTTATTCCTTCTCTTCTTCAGAGGATATACCTACAATTACCGAGGTGCAACCACGGCAACATCAGCGAAAGCCGCACCCCAAACTGCCCTCCCGCGTTATGAATCAAGTAACAGCATCTCTAAATACGGCAAAAACGCCTACGTTTAGCGCCACAAGCCAGCGCTAAGACTTTACCGTAGACAATGTACATTTCTGCCGCAATGTGCCCTTGTGTCACCCCCCACCCATCTCAAGGTTCTCATTTTTCACCATTGGTCCGCCTTCATTTTCAGCCATCATGCGTCAACCCATCACTGCGCCTACCACACCCCAAACAGACAGTGTTCATCATGGAATCTTCAACCATTTCGGCGTCTGACTCCGAAAACTGACTCGTGCCATCTTGTCGTGATTCAACATGGCCTCACTCTGCTCCTCAACAACAAGGCAAAGCCCTCCTGTTTCAGGAATAGATATTCAGCTATCTACGTTCCAAGGCAAAGGTTGTCCAGTTTCTAGGTGTCCGGCCCAAGTACGATAAGAGCACCGGTTTGATTGCGACATCGTTTGTAAGGTTCTCCAGTGGCACCTCTGTTCAGACAAAGACTGAAAGTCTCCACGGTAAGCTCCTTGAAGGGACGTCACTCAACGTATCATTGTATGGATTTGGCCGCCTGCTCGGGGACACCATCCAGATTCCTTCACAGTAATTCTGCCAGCCCCAGGAACGAACGGGTCACATCAACTTTGTTGGCACCATCGCGACGACGGAGGGCAAGCATCCAACAAGGAACGTGTGAGGCAGGGGTCACTTCCTCTCCATGTTGAACTTGCCAGCCGAGAGGATTACACGCGTCATAGATCCAGCAACTGTATTAGAAGATAGATTGTGATAGTTTGCATTGTCTATTTGTTTTGTATCATTAATTATGTAAATGATCGTCGATGATTAAGGTTAACAAATGAAACATTTATTGACAAGCTGTTTTCTTTAAAAAAAAAAAAACTTCCTGTTTGTGATTAATCTTTCTCGTGTCGTCCAAAAAAAAAGATGGCGGGATGGATATGTGTTCTTCGGGTTCCTCCCTTCAGAACTGTTGACGGAGGCTTGGGGGGAATGCCAGTGTTGCGTTAGGTTGGAGTTGCTGCTGTTTTATTTGCACGCTAGCACAACAAGAAAGGGATGTTTGCCGGCAAGAGATCCTTTCCAAGTTACAACGTTCATGGCACCAAAAGGTGGCTTTTAAAGAGGGCCTGCGCTGCGGAAGCTTTGCCCAAACAAGCTGCCTTGTTCTGTATGGAGGTGGACATCTTGGAAGAAGCAGGGCTTTGTTTCCTCATGTCATAGCTGGTTCCCACTAGTGACAGGTGGGGCATTATTCATGAAGCAGAAGAGGTGGAGGTACACAGATCTACAGAATGAATGAAGCAGGGAGATCCTCGCGCTGCAGGTCCTCTGGTACGGCTTCCTCTCCAGCAAGGAGAAAAGTGAGCAATCAAAATCTGAACTTAGCAGTCAGAGGCAGCAGTGCTTTAGATCAGGGGTAGCCAAACTCCGGCCCTCCAGCTGTGGTGAAACGACAAATCCCATGATGCATCTCTCTCCGGGAGCCATGCCTGTGGCTGTGAGAATCTTGCAGTGCCTCATGGGATTTGTAGTTCCACCACAGCTGGAGGGCTGGAGTTTGGCTACCCCTGCTTTAGATGATCTCACGGTGCAGATCTGCAGCTTTGTGGCTCAGTGTCACTATACCCGACCCACAAACAGTGATAACATTCCACATCTTCATACGTGCCCCTCTGCATACCTTGGAACAGCAATGGTGTACGGTGCATGCCGAAATATAAATGTAAACATTTTTTGGATCCCACTTCCTTTATGAGGGTGGCTACGTTGGCTCTACATGGTCCCATGGTGTATGCCATGTCACATGCTACATCCCATTTGAGATGTAGCCACATTCTTGGTGTGTTCCCAAAGAAGACTACAATCGTATGTGGTGACGCATCCAGTGCCGGCATGCAAAAGCTCTAACATCCACCCATAAATTGCAGCATTGGCCACAGGCTAACGGAGTGACAGCAGGACCTACTAAAGAGGTCCAGCTACCTCTACTGAAGAGGTCCTGCTAAAGAGGCCCAGCTACCTCTACTGAAGAGGTCCTGCTAAAGAGGCCCAGCTACCTCTGCTAAAGTTACCACTACTAAAGATGTCATGCTAAAGAGGTCCAGCTACCTCTACCAAAGAGGTCCCGCTACCTCTACTAAAGATGTCATGCTAAAGAGGTCCAGCTACCTCTACCAAAGAGGTCCAGCTACCTCTACTAGAGAGCTCCTACTAAAGAGGTCCAGCTACCCCTACTGAAGAGGTCCTGCTAAAGAGGCCCAGCTACCTCTGCTAGAGCTACATCTACTAAAGATGTCATGCTAAAGAGGTCCAGCTACCTCTACAAGAGATGTCATGCTAAAGAGGTCCAGCTACCTCTACTAGAGATGTCATGCTAAAGAGGTCCAGCTACCTCTACTAAAGATGTCCTGCTAAAGATACCAAGCTACCCCTACTAGAGAGCTCCTGCCAAAGAGGTCCAGTTACCCCTACTATAGAGGTCCTGCTAAAGAGGTCCAGCTACCACTACTAGAGAGGTCCTGCTAAAGAGGTCCTGCTACCCCTACTAGAGAGGTCCAGCTTCCCCTACTAGAGAGGTCCAGCTTCCCCTACTAGAGAGGTCCAGCTTCCCCTACTAAAGAGATTCTGCTAAAGAGGACCAGCTACCCATACTAAATAGGTCCTGCTAAAGATATCCAGCTACCCATACTAAATAGGTCCTGCTAAAGATATCCAGATACCCCTACTGGAGAGGTCCTGCTAACTCTACTAAAGATGTCTAATAATACCTGCAGCCTCCTGGCTCTGAGTACATCCTTATCAATCTCAATGTGGACCAGGTTCCTCATGTCTATACAACGCCCTCTAGTGGTAGCCAGGGAGATAGTCATAACTCAACGGTAGGATCTTTAACCCCTTGCCACCAACTCATGATAAACCTTAGAGCCCATCTCTGGGCCAACAAACAAACTGCCCGTGCAGTGGGGCTACCCCTGTGCTGCAAGGTTTCAGTGCTCCTTTCTGTCTGGGGAACTGGAGTAAAGCAGATTTACTCACTCGATCCCCGCTCCGGCCTGCTAGACTGGTCCCCACGGCCTCTTTTTCCCTGGGCTCTGAGGACTGATGAAGTCATCATGGCTAATGTAGGTTCCATAGACCAGCATTAGACGTGAGGACACCAAGGGCCATTCCTCCAGCCGGAGCGGAGGGGGAGGGAGGAGAGTGCTGGAGACCAGGGGAGCGGGGAATTAGGTAAGTAAAGCTGCTTTACTCCACCAGTTCCCAAATAGCACTTAGCCCTTGCAGTGTGGGGGTGGGGTGGCCCTACTGCAAGTTTGTTTTGTTTGGCCGGAAATTAGTTTTAACATTTGGAGGCGGGCTTCCCATGTGATTTCTGTGGTTGGCTATTACAGCAGTCACATGATCAGAAGCCCACCCCGTCTCCTGATTATAAACAGTGACCGGGAGCTGTTGGTGACTGTTCAGTCACTGTGCTAGTAAGCAGTGGGCCGGCATTCAAGCAGCATTAATGCCCGCCCACTGCGCTGAGGCATATGTGCGTTACACTGGCAATCAGGCATTAAAGATAGCCAATCAGAGAGAAGCACGCAGGCTGCCATTGCTGATCTCCTTCTCAATATGTTGTCTCCACTGTGTCCAGTTGCGTCATAGAGGTGTGGAGTGGGCGGGCCCCCCCAGGCAGCACTGTAGCCCGCAGCGGGGAGCACTCCTCCTAGGGTGACCACGTTGCTCCCGTTACAGATACACTAAGCAAGCATTGTCACCCTGGGACAGGAAGTTCTAGCTCTCTCCTTCCTCCCCACCCCCCACCCGCCGTTGCCCTGTAGAGAATGCAGTCGATATTGTTGGGACGATGATAACGGGGACACTCAGACCGGCGAGGTTTACAAAGTATGAAATGAATACGAGACTTTCTGTGTAATTCCGGATCAGATTTTGTAATAAATTTAATGTGCAATAAAGATATTTTATACTTACAGAAACGAGTGTGACCCGTCAATGGCCTGAAAATACATAAATTGAAATGTAATTAAAGTAAATGAATCGTAATATTGACAAATTTCCTCACAGAGACGTACCGGGGGGGAAGTGACAGGTGCTCTTTGTAAGTATCGCCATGGAAACAATGAACTTCCCACAATCCAGTGCACAGCCTGGTCAGCTGACCCTCAAGAGCCAATCATTTGAAGGAATCCTTCAATGTATCCCCGGAGGGCCTCCGACAGGTCAATGAAGCTTTAGACTTTTGTCTAAAAGTGCATTTATCCTCATTTTGTAGAGATTTCCTCCTACTTCCTGTTGCATTGCTGGAACAGGAAGTGAAGGGAAAGCTCCTCAACATGACCGGACAAGTGTATTAACCCTTTCCTACTGCATCCAAAATGAAAATAGAGGTTGCATATACATATTTAGTACTGTATACATTGCAGGGAGGTGTAATACCTCCCTGTTCACTCCTGGAGGCGCTCTCACTCCTCCTCACACACTCATTCCACCACAGCAGTGCAGGGATTTGCCTCAGTTCCTCGTCCAGCCAATCACAGTCATCGACGGTAGAACCTCGACCAATGAACGCGAGGAGGGGGCGGGACTTCCTCCCCAGTGACTGATATGAGAATACGTGGAAGTGGGAAGACTGGTGGGCGGGACTGGCTGAATCAGCATGTACAGTAACGCCAATTCGTCCAAATCTCCTGCTGGCAAATTTCCAGAACCGACGTAATTGGAGATTTCGACGAATTGGCTATTTCGACAGAGAACACCGGGAGCGAACAAGGGGAGGGGCTGGCTCAGTGATTGACAACGACAGGACCCGCAGCCAATGAGCGTTCAGAAGGTGACGAGCTATAGTGTTTGAATGACAGCAACACGTTCCGGAGCTCCTTAGCAGCCAATGAGAGCAGAGCAGGTGTCGGACCTGTCGGCCAATGACAAGTGAAAAGGAGGGTCGTGTTAGGCCAATCAAGGACGTGTTGTTGTCATGCCGTCAATCATCCCCCAACGTCGCCAGGATACCAGAGTGAAAAGTGAAAGGAGGTACACCGGCGACGTCATCACGGCTCCTGTCACCCGGCCAATCATGAGAACCCACGCTATGGTAGGCTGGCTTCTGATTGGCCGAGAGACCGGCATCCTGGCTGTGGTTGGCAGATGCGTAATCGTGACATCCGGAAGCGGAAGCGCTGTTGGACCTGTAGGTACAGAGGATGTACAGTGCAGAGTGACAGAGGAGTAGCAGGTAATGTATATATGTATGTCTGTCCCCCCCCACCCTGTCTGCTGGCCATGTGACTGCATGGCTGTGTCCAGGAATACCTGTCTACAGGTCGCCACGGGAATAGAATGGAGTATAGAGTGGTGTATAGAGTGTTGTGTACACAAAGGGTGTGTGCTGTCTGACACACATATCATAGCAATGGCCACTTTACGAAGCACACCTCAGGGGTCAGTGGGCCATATACCCTGTTTCCCCGAAAATAAGACCTACCCCGAAAGTAAGACCTAGTACTTTTTTTTCAAGATTCCTGTAATATAAGACCTACCCCGAAAATAAGACCTAGTTTGGTGGTAGCATGTGAGGGGGAACTTGCAGGAGAGATGGTATCAGCCTGCAGGGACATACTGTATTAAGGGGATGACAGGGGACTCCCTCCAGACTTCACCAACTGCTGTTCCCCTGAAGGCACTGCTTAATGTAATGGTACTGTACTGTAATGTGTGCCGGTAAATGATACCGTACTTTACCACGCTGTCCACTGTCTGATGTCCCCACTGCTGCACCGCTGGTACCTCTGTCCCTGGTGGCAAAGGAAGCCGGCGCTGTAGAAAGCAAGGCTGCGGCAACGGAGGGAGCAAAACCGCATTAGCCGATATTCCTCTATAGCGCCGGTTACTGTGACAGGCGGAGTGATACCAAATAACTTTGGATTGTTGTACATTTTGTTGCACATTAAAAAAAAAATAAGACATCCCCTGAAAATAAGACCTAGTGTGTTTTTTGGGGGCAAAAAAAATATAAGACAGTGTCTTATTTTCGGGGAAACACGGTAGCTGAGTCCTAGCTGGCAATAAAGTAGAACTCTGATCCAAAAACAAATATAAACATATAATGCAGCATATGTATCCCTTCTAAACCTGTGATCTCAGCACCAAACAGATCACTTGTAATCAGGTGTCACCGCTGCAATTTAGAGGGGCGAAACGCAGCGTCGTCACCCTTTGCATCCCTATAACTACAGCTCGACGTCATGACGTCGCAGCGGCTCGTTCATTGACCTCCAGCCATCTTCGTTGGTACACAAGCCTAGCTCCCCCCATCCCCACCCACTAGGTCACACTTGGCTCCACCCACAGCACACTGCATTATGGTAGATGTAGTTTGGGGGGATAAAAAGCAAAGCGGCTGCAGGTAGACAACCTCGGTCACTCCAGCTGTTGTGGAACTACAAGTCCCATGAGGCATTGCAAGACTGTGACAACCCAGGGCATGACCCCCAGAGGCAGAGGCGTGATGGGATTTGCCATTTCAGCACCCCTGGAATACCCAGGTGGCCTACCCCTGCACTAAGCCCTCCTGCCATGCTCTATCGACTTGGATACACTGATGCTTATGGAGGACATTCCATTAGATGTAGGCAGGTGAGACCAATGACTGGCAACAAATGGATATAATAACACTAGAGCCGGGACGTATTACTACTAAATCATGTCGGGCATGAAAAAGCCTTTAGCTGTGCTGTAAGGGACCAAGGGTGCGCCAATAAAATATGCCCTCCCCCCAGATACAGGGTATGTACATCTCCATCCCGTAGCTGGAATCCAGATGGGTCAAGTAAGGTGATGGGTTCCAGCCTTCAGTTGTCCACTTTTGGTTCCCAAGCTGGGGTGGAAGGTGATGTGGCCTTCCGCAGCAATACCCGTCCTGGTCAGAGATGGTCTTGTGCAACTTGCTTCTGAGATCGGGCCTGTCTATAGGCGGCCGTCATCCGCCCACACCTGCTCCTCCTTACTTCTTTTCCCCGCGTCCCTGTGCCGATCGTGGATTTGGGCGGGCGGTGAGTGTGAGGCACGGAGGAGGTGCGGAGTGTGGATGCGGGCAGGTCTGGCAGCGGCGAGCGTGAGGTGGGGAGGAGGTGTGGCGCGCAGCGTGTGTGGAGCCGAACAGGGCCAACCAATCAGAAGCCGATTAATCGATTATTGAAAAAGTTGACAACTTTTTCAATAATCGATTATAATCGATTATGTCGATTAGTTGTTGCAGCCCTAGTTCTCCTTTAAAGCCCACTTCGTGTGCACCTTACTGTGTAGTTGGTGACAAATTGTTGAGTGTCCCCTGGGAAGGCTACGTCACCAGTGCCTTCCAGGGACGTCTTGTGGTCACACTGAGCTATTCTGCAACATCTAAACTTTAGAGTCGCCCAGAACATAACTTATCTGTGACTTAGAAATGTCCGTGTATTGTCTCTGTATGCAGCTGCAGGATACGGGCTTCCTGTCACACCCACACAGGCTCCGGTTCTGACTGGCAGCTCCTGGTTCTTCTGTGTGTGTGTGTACACAGATCAGCCATAACATTATGACCACCCGCCTAATATTGAGTAGGCTCTCCCTTTTCCTGACCCCTCCAGCCATGGACCCCAACCGACCTCTGAAGCTATGCTGTGGTATCTGGCACCAAGCCGTCAGTAGCAGTCTTCCACTTCCAAGTGT
>NW_017308739.1:84589-98474 GCF_000935625.1 Nanorana parkeri | reverse complement strand
CCCCCCACACTTCCAGGTGTCATTGTAATATATCCCCCCCACTTCCAGGTGTCATTGTAACCAGATAATCAATGTTATTCACGTCACCTCTCGGTGTGAGCAATGTTATGGCTGATGTATAATTTCCTTTCTATTAGCAGCAGGAAGAGGACCGCGTCATCCCGAAGCAGAGTGCCCAGCCGGCATGGAGAGAGATCGGCGCGGTATGAGCGGAGTCCTGTCCTCTCTCTCCCTCCTCTGTGTCATCCTGGACCTGCAGCTGGATGGTGAGACCGTCATGTCATATATTGCAGCTCACCAGTCCTTACATGCTGTGTACGAGTTATGTTTTTTCAGGCAAGGACAGACATTTCCTGTGGGATGAAATCATCCTGAAGCACAGCAATGCACTTCCTGGTATGTGAGGGTGCCTAGGGGGCTCCTGTGCCCACCACCTCATAGCTGTATATGTGCAGCGTGAGATCACCTAGAGACACTAATGCAGCCGACTGCTAGTCTTCTGAGATTTGGAGATGTCACTACTGTACTGCTCATTGTTCTCCTTGCTGGAGGTTCTGAAGTAAGGAAGAAAAGCCCTGCCTCTACCAAGATGGCCGCCTCCACACAGAGACACAGCAGAGAACAAGCACTGGCGGAACTACCAGGGTCGCAGCGGTCGCAATTGCGACCGGGCCCTGGCGTTTGGCCACTTAGGGGGGCCCAGCAAGGAAGAAGAGGGCCCCCCCTCCAGGGAGTTGCCGCTACATCCCTGCACAGCCACCCGTAGCATGTACGGGCAGCTGTGCGGCAGGGATGCATTGCACGGCCTCGGCTGCAAGATACTGTGCCCGTCTGAGCTGCTTCTCTGGCACGATAAGATTGTAAGGAGGGAAAGAGGAGTAGAAGCGAAACATGCAATACTGGTGACTAGTTCTGTGCCCTCTGCTTGCCATTTTTTGGGCACAGCTTCCAGAGTTCCGTTCTTCTTTAAAGGATACACGCACTTTTGCCCCATTCCCCTGACCTTCTCTAATCATCTCTGGCCTCAGGACACAAGCCCATAGACGTCTATGCGATCCTCTCCTCCCTGGAGAAACAGCCCTATAGACATCTATGGGATTGTCTCCAATCGCCACCGGCCTCAAGACACAGCCCCATAGACTTCTATGGGATCATCTCCAGTCTCAAGACACAATCCCATAGGCTTCCATATGATTGTCTCCAGTCTTGTGACACAGCCCTATAGACTTCTATGGGATCATCTCCGGTAACAGCCCCATAGACTTATATGGGATCCTCACTGGTCTGGAGACACATCCCTATAGACATTTTATGGGATCATCTCCAGCCTCTGGGCACAGCCCTATAGACTTCTATAGGATCATCTTCAGTCTGGTGACACAGCCCCATAGACTTCTACAGGATTGTCTCCAGCCTCAGGACACAGACCTATAAAGTTATATGGGATCGTCTCTAGCCTCGGGTAAGAGCCCCATAGACTTCTATGGGATCATCTCCAGCCTTAGGACATGGCCCCATAGACTTCTACTGGATTGTCTCCAATCCTCTCTGAAGTTTCATTCGGCTATGCAGGTTGTGCTCTACTCACTAGAAATGTGTACAGAATTGTCTCAGATCACCACCAGCCTTGGGACAGCAGCCCTATAGACATTTATAGGACCATCTCGGGCCTCAGGATACAGCCCAGTAGATTTCTATAGGGATCGTCTCCAATCATCTCCAGCCTCCGGACACATAGCCATAGGCCTCTATGGGACCATCTCTGGTTATCTCTGGCCTCAGAGCCCCAGCCCCCAAAAACTTTTATGGTATAATCTCCAAACATCTCTGACCTCAGGAGACAGACCCATAGACTTCTTTAAGACCATCTATATAGGAAGTCTATAGGACTGTAATATGCAGGTGGGACCAGGACAGTGAAGATTTGTCCAGCAGAACCGTGGCCTTCATATGGAGGTAACTATACATCCGTGGTGGGGGAGACGTCGGGGAAGAAGGCAGAGATTATAAATGCACTTTGTTTTATAGTCCACTTCTCCTTTAAATTGCAGTAAATACTCCTGGGTGTGCTGTATGGACTATGGGTGTTCTTTTTATTATATGTGCATTGAGTTTGTAAAGTGGTGACACCTCCTGGAGGTTCTCCTGTAACCGTAGATCACCAATGCATGTTGTTTACTCCGCAGGATCGCTGGCGGCCAGCCAGGCTGAAATAGAGAACCACCTCGAGATGGGCCGCAAGCTCCTGGCTGCTGGACAACTGGCCGAAGCGCTCTCTCATTATCATTCCGCTGAGGGTGAGTCTTCTGCCACAAAATACATTTCACGTTCACATAGTTAAAGAGACCCTGTCACCAACATTATTCAGCTAAATCCAGCAATCAGGAAAGTACCTTCAAGTCCAGCTGACGGGGATGCAGACAGCAAAAATGATGAAATATTGTGTATGAATTACACATGCAGCCAGCAGATGGCGCTAGAGGCTGCACGTCTTCCCTAGGCTGGCGTTATTGTCATGTCTGTCACTGGATCTCGTGCTATTCATTGCATTCTTACAGTGGAATAGGTCACAGGAGGGGCCCTCTGCTGGCTCCATATACCTATATGGTCTTCAAGTTAAAATGTATCTACAAATGATCACAAAAAGATAAATAAAAAGAGGCGCTGGGACTTCAAAGCTTATTTTTTCCAGAACATGGAATGACCATAATTATTCGATGAGCTAACTTGGTCTGGTTAGTCAGGTAGATTGGTGGCCTTTTGGATTGGCTGTCAGCGCAGAAGGGCCCTCTTACGTCGATGGTCAGCGGTGAAGGGCCCTCTTACGTCGGCGGCCAGCGGTGAAGGGCCCTCTTACGTCGGCGGCCAGCGGGGAAGGGCCCTCTTACGTCGGCGGCCAGCGGAGATGGGCCCTCTTACGTCGGCGGCCAGCGGAGATGGGCCCTCTTACGTCGGCGGCCAGCGGGGAAGGGCCCTCTTACGTCGGCGGCCAGCGCAGAAGTGCCCTCTTACGTCGGCGGCCAGCAGAGAAGGGCCCTCTTACGTCGGCAGCTGGCAGAGAAGTGCCCTCTTGCGGCCGGCGGAGAAGGGCCGTCTTACGTCGTCGGTCAAAGGGGGGAAAAAAGCTCCTTGGATTATTGGTCAGTGGAAATAACGCTTCCTCTAAAGATGGCCTAGAAGATGATTGGTGTCAGTACTTACTTATCTGAGAGGCAGAAATTGTTAAAGGGACCCCTAGCAACCTCTGGCGGTAACCCTCGGCTTCCACGGAACCCAGGTTGTGAAAGGCTGGTGCACAGAATGGTAGTCCGGCCATTTTGTTTGTCCCCTGTGAACATCTTATCTCACTATAATGTCTTATTTTGCAGATGGAGACCCCAAAAATTACCTGACGTATTACAAGCGGGCCACCGTCTACTTGGCGATGGGGAAATTCAAATCAGCTCTTCCAGATCTCAGCAGAGCCATCGACCTGAAGCCAGACTTCCTGGCCGTAAGTTACTGAATCTGGTTACTGCCGCTGGCCCTCGGGTTTCGTCCTGGAGCACCAGTCTGCCAAGTGCTATCTGGGGATCACTTTCGAAGACTTACCTTTTTTTCCCCACACTTGGAAGTCCTTACATGTGATGAAATGGATTAGTCTCACACCTATTGGCTTTCCCTGCCTTCAGTTATTTTTGCTCTCTGTAATGTGTGGCCGTGATGTTTAGGGCCGGCAACAGTAACATTTGTTTTCAATGTTGGGGGAGAGAGCCTATCAGGTCTTCCTTGAGGTTAGTGGAGAGAACTCTTCCAGGTCCCAGTATGACTTTGACAGCCTGGTCTCCACTGTGAAGTCCTTGTTCTTTTTGGGGTTTGTATTCAATCCAGTGAGGGGTTTGGTTGAAGTTCTGCCTTAAAATAAAAAAGTAACTAAAGAATATGTGTGTGCCAAATCCAGCTGATTCAAACAAACAAATAGTCCTAACAACCATTGTTGGTATGTTCTTACATCTTCATGTTATCTACAGGCCAGACTCCAGAGGGGAAACATCCTTCTGAAGCAAGGGGACACGCAGGATGCCGCAGAGGATTTCCAGGCTGTGGTGAGTCTACACTGATATTGTAATGTCAACTGGACTGATCCCTAGACAATGAATGGGCTGTGTTCTGATGAATATGAAGTGTCGGTGATGTCACTGGTCTCTAGTGAATGGACGGGCCATGTTCTGATGAATATGAAGTGTCGGTGATGTCACTGGTCTTTAGTGAATGGACGGGCTGTGTTCTCATGAATATGAAGTGTCGGTGATGTCACTGGTCTCTAGTGAATGGACGGGCCATGTTCTGATGAATATGAAGTGTCGGTGATGTCACTGGTCTTTAGTGAATGGACGGGCTGTGTTCTCATGAATATGAAGTGTCGGTGATGTCACTGGTCTTTAGTGAATGGATGGGCTGTGTTCTCATGAATATGAAGTGTCGGTGATGTCACTAGTCTCTACTGAATGGACGGGCCATGTTCTCATGAATATGAGGTGTTGGTGATGTCACTGGTCTCTAGTGAATGGACGGGCTGTGTTCTCATGAATATGAAGTGTTGGTGATGTCACTGGTCTCTAGTGAATGGACGGGCTGTGTTCTCATGAATATGAAGTGTCGGTGATGTCACTGGTCTCTAGTGAATGGACGGGCCATGTTCTGATGAATATGAAGTGTCGGTGATGTCACTGGTCTTTAGTGAATGGACGGGCTTTGTTTTCATGAATATGAAGTGTCGGTGATGTCACTGGTCTCTAGTGAATGGACGGGCTGTGTTCTCATGAATATGAAGTGTCGGTGATGTCACTGGACTCTAGTGAATGGACGGCCTGTGTTCTGATGAATATGAAGTGTCGGTGATGTCACTGGTTTCTGACAATCGGGGTTCAGAAAGCATCAATAATAATTTTCACCGCTGCCCTTCTACTAATATTCTATTTTAATTTTGGGTTGTAAAATTGCTTTTCTGCCTTTTCTCAACAGTTGCTCAGCAGCCCAACCAATGAGGAAGCGAAGAACCAGCTGGAACGAGTGCGACAGGTGGAGGAGAGGAGTGAGGAGGCATGGGCAGCCTACGACAGAGAGGATTATGGGGAATCCATCAGCTTGCTGGAGAAAGTGATTGAGGTAATGAGCAGATAACGTCTGTTACTGGTACAAGTCTCCTGCAGCTTCTTAGTATACCTATCGAATCGTTAGTCATTTTGGTCGCCATTTTTGTGACCCGCCCCTCTGCTAGAATGTAGATCACTTTGTCATTGAGGCTTCCTGGGTCACCTACCTGCTCCTTGGGGTGTAATGAGAAGGTTGGAGGAGAAGACCAAACCAACAACCAAACTCCAGGACGACAACAGGGCCGCCTTCCTGAAACTGAAGCCGAATTGAAAACCGATCTCCGGCCTTCCCTTCACTCTTTGCTGCCATATCTCTGTATTCATTTAATAATGTGTCCATGACAACTGCATTTTAAATCATGTATGTTGTTGTATGTTCTCTGCACATGTCCCAAGGCTGACTTGTATGTTTTATTTATATTTTGATATCATAATTTGGACATGTTGTGTGACTATTCATACCTCTAAGTTTACCTTCGTCTTGACCTGTTAGTTTTCCCCCTGGGACGCCAGCGTTCGGGAGCTGAGGTCCGAGTGTTACCTCCGAATCGGAGATCTAAACAAGGCCATCCAGGACCTCAAACCCACAACCAAACTCCGGAACGACAACAGGGCCGCCTTCCTGAAACTGAGCCGCCTCTACTACAGCATGGGAGAGCACGAGGAGAGTCTGAGGTGTGGAGGATGTGCTACACCATTGGGCACATGGGGGAGGATCTAATATATCACGGGGAAGAACATGGAGGGTTGTAGATGGATAGAATCTAGAATATCATGGGAGCACACAGGGAGGGTTGAAATGAGGAGGATCCAATATATCATGGGGGAACACATGGAGGATCTGAGATGAAGAGGATACGTTATATCATGGGGGAAAACGTGAAGGATCTGAGATGAAGAGGATACTTGATATCATGAGGGAACACATGGAGGGTAGAGGTGAAGAGGATTATATATATCATAGGGGAATACATGGAGGGTCTGAGGTTAGTGGGCTTAAAATATCATGGGGTGATACATGGAGGGTAGAGGTGAAGAGGATCTGTTATATCATGGGGGGAACACATGGAGGGTAGAGGTGAAGGGGATTTTCTATATGATGGGGGAAACACATGGAGGGTAGAGGTGAAGCGGATTTTCTATATCATGGGGGAAAACATGGAGGGTGGAGGTGAAGAGGATCTTTCTATATCATTTGGGAACACGTGGAGGTGAAGAGGATATTCTATATCATGGGGGAACCCATGGAGGGTTGAGGTGAAGGGGATTATATATATCATAGGGGGACATTTGGAGGGCCTGAGGTTAGTGGGCTTAAAATATCATGGGGTAATGCATGGAGGGTAGAGGTGAAGGGAATCTTGCATATCATGGAGGAACACACAGAGGGTCTGAAGTGAAGAGGATCCAAAATATCATGGGGGGAACACGGGGAGATAGAGGTGAGGAGGATGTGATATATCATGGGGGAACACATGGAGGCTCTAAGGTCACGAGGGTTTACTACGCTGCGGGAGAACATATAAGGATGGCCTAATATTTGGAGGGTCTGAGAAAAGAAGGATTTAATAAGCGATTGGGCAACATTTAGGGATGGTCTAAGGTACCATGAGGAACACAATAGAGGTGGTGAGAGGATTCAATAAACCCCTGATACTGTGTCTTGAGGGAAGACTTGGAGTGTTGATTACGCTGCCTTAGGAGAGCATAAGGACAATCAGATAGGAAGGATCCATTGTACCATATGAAAGGACAGCCTGAGATCAGGGGGTCCACCACACCATGGGGGAGGGTGCAGAATCAATTAATTGAATCTATTAGATCACTGGGAAACATGAGGAGAGTCTGAGGTGACCGAAATCTACTCCACCATGAGGGAGGAGGACAGTAAGGTGGAGAACATTTAGTATACCATGAGGAAGAACCAAGTGAGAGTGAGGTGACCGAAATCTACTCCACCATGAGGGAGGAGGACAGTAAGGTGGAGAACATTTAGTATACCATGAGGAAGAACCAAGTGAGAGTGAGGTGACCGAAATCTACTCCACCATGAGGGAGGAGGACAGTAAGGTGGAGAAGATTTAGTATACCATGAGGAAGAACCAAGTGAGAGTCTGAGGTGATAGACATCTACTCAACCATGAGGGAGGAGGACAGTAAGGTGGGGAAGATTTAGTATACCATGAGGAAGAACCAGAAGTAAGTTTTTGAGGATGGGTTGCACCATATGAAAGAGTGAAGAAAGTGAGAGGTCAGAGAGATTTACTCCACAACAGGAGACGATCTGAGGGATCTGTTCCATTGCTGGTCCTGTGTTATGTAGGGATGGTGGCCATAGTGCAGACCTTCTATAAGGTTTTAGTTGCCCTGGGTGTTAATAGAACATTGTGTTTTTTTTGTCTTGCTCTTTTAGCCAAGTGCGAGAGTGTCTGAAGCTGGATCAGGACGACAAAGATTGCTTCTCCCATTATAAACAAGTCAAGAAGCTCTCCAGACAGCTGGAATCGGCCGAAGAACTAGTCCGAGACCACAGGTGAGATTCTGAGCACTCGCCTTTCTAGCTAACATAGACAGAAACCGAAGGTCTCTGAACAAATACAATACCGCACTGCACTGGATCTTCACCGGAGATAAAAAAATCTTTATTCAAAAGACACACTGTCCACCCACCAGCCTGTAACACGTTTCACCCATTGGACTGAATCGTAGATTTTATCTCTGGTGAAGATCCTGCGGAGTGCGGTATCTGTTCAGGGACTTGGGAGTTGGAGCCATGGGACGATCAGCACCAGGGATACGATTTGAGGCGGAGAGCCAGGCTGGGAATGGGAGCATTGTTTTGGACCATAAAGAAACCAAAGGTGCCCACAGATGTACAGCGACCATCACCCAGTCCGGACTGTGGTTTTATGCATGGTCACCAATCCAGCTCCACAAGCCAACCAGCTTTCACCACAGAGGACTGCTGGAGGTTCGCTTCTATTCTTTATTTATTGGCTGCGTTCATACAGAGCCAACATATTGGACAAAACTTTACGGAGAACAATGCACGTCCGTCTCTGACTGCGAGGGAAGTCTATTGCCACTACCAGAGTCCCTCACGCTGTAGGGCCAGTTTGGTCAGACTCCAGTTGTCTTGTCGCCATAGCTTTGAACTGGCAAACATCTGAGGAGAAGATACAAACCCCATGCAGATATTGGTTCCTCAATATAAGGCCAGAGCGTTGTATGTCTTAGCTCTCCTTGCTTGGCGCTTGAACATGCACGCTCAGGCAATGCAGGCATACATAGCGATTCAATTGTTCGGCCATTGACCGCCCCAATCCTCTCACATCCTCTGTACATTTATCTAATGTGTGCGGACTGTGAAGAGATTTGGTCTGTGCTGTTTTTTTTCTTGGCTGTAAAGTAGTGGCCCTGATGGGGTTCTTTCTTTATACTGTGTTCCAGTCACTCAGTGTGTTCTCCGCAGGTATGAAGCTGCGATAGAAAAATTTGAAGCCGCCATAAAAACGGAACCCAACGTGGAAATATACAGGAAACAGGCAAAGGAGCGGATCTGTCACTGCTTGTCTAAGGTTGGCCTAATTATCATGTTTAGGGTTTTACTAAAGGTTTGCTGTACCCGTAATAAAGTGTAACCTTGTGTCCTGTGACCTGCAGAGTCAGCACACAGAGGCAGCCATTAAGACATGTACAGAAGCCCATCAAAGAGACCCCCAGAATCCGCAGGTGCTGAAGGACAGAGCCGGGGCCTATATCCTGCATGAGGAGTATGAGAAAGGTGAGAGCAGAAAGGAGGTCTGGCTGCAGGTCTCTTCTAACTTCTACTTCCATCTTTCTTCTCATTCTAGCTGGCTTCTCGATCCATATCTCTATGGTAGATGTCCCTATAGCTCCATCTCTTATGTTTCTTTCTGCTTCTTTCCCTTCCTCATGTCTCTTGTCCTCCCCTCTCCTCCCTTATACATTCTTCTATTCTTTAATCTCACTTTCCCATCCCTTGTCCTCATCCTTCCTTTTTTTTTTTTCCTGTGTCCTCTTTACTGCGCTTATTTCATGTCCCCTACTGTCTCCATTCCAGTCCTGCCCTCTCCTGTGTCTTCTCCACTCCTTGCTTCTCCTGTCTCCAATCCAGTGCTGCCCTCTCCTCTCCTGTGTCTTCTCCACTCCTCGCTTCTCCTGTCTCCAATCCAGTGCTGCCCTCTCCTCTCCTATGTCCTGTCTACTCCTTGCTTCTCTTAACTCCAGTCCAGATCTGCCCTCTCCTCTCCTGTGTCTTCTCCACTCCTCGCTTCTCCTGTCTCCAATCCAGTGCTGCCCTCTCCTCTCCTGTGTCTTCTCCACTCCTCGCTTCTCCTGTCTCCAGTCCAGACCTGCCCTCTCCTCTCCTGCCTCTTCTCCACTCCTTGCTTCTCCTGTCTCTAGTGCTGACCTGCCCTCTCCTGTCTCCTCTCCACTCCTCGCTTCTCCTGTCTCCAGTCCAGACCTGCCCTCTCCTATGTCCTGTCTACTCCTTGCTTCTCCTGTCTCCAATCCAGACCTGCCCTCTCCTATGTCCTGTCTACTCCTTGCTTCTCCTGTCTCCAATCCAGACCTGCCCTCTCCTCTCCTGCGTCCTCTCCCCTCCCTGCTTCTCCCGCTCCGATCCTCCTCCCCTGTGTCCTCTCCACTCCTTGCTTCTCCAGTCCAGATCCTCCTCTCCTGTGTCCTCTCCACTCCTTGCTTCTCCAGTCCAGATCCTCCTCTCCTGTGTCCTCTCCACTCCTTGCTTCTTCTGTCTCCAATCCAGTGCTGCCCTCTCCTGTGTCTTCTCCACTCCTCGCTTCTCCTGTCTCCAATCCAGACCTGCCCTCTCCTCTCCTGTGTCCTCTCCACTCCTCGCTTCTCCTGTCTCCAGTCCAGACCTGCCCTCTCCTCTCCTGTGTCCTCTCCACTCCTCGCTTCTCCTGTCTCCAATCCAGACCTGCCCTCTCCTCTCCTATGTCCTCTCCACTCCTCGCTTCTCCTGTCTCCAGTCCAGACCTGCCCTCTCCTCTCCTATGTCCTGTCTACTCCTTGCTTCTCTTATCTCCAGTCCAGATCCTCCTCTCCTGTGTCCTCTCCACTCCTTGCTTCTTCTGTCTCCAATCCAGACCTGCCCTCTCCTCTCCTGTGTCCTCTCCACTCCTCGCTTCTCCTGTCTCTAGTCCTGACCTGCCCTCTCCTGTCTCCTCTCCACTCCTCGCTTCTCCTGTCTCCAGTCCAGACCTGCCCTCTCCTCTCCTGTGTCCTCTCCACTCCTTGCTTCTCCTGTCTCCAATCCAGACCTGCCCTCTCCTCTCCTGTGTCCTCTCCACTCCTCGCTTCTCCTGTCTCTACCCCAGACCTGCCCTCTCCTCTCCTGTGTCCTCTCCACTCCTCGCTTCTCCTGTCTCTACCCCAGACCTGCCCTCTCCTCTCCTGTGTCCTCTCCACTCCTCGCTTCTCCTGTCTCTACCCCAGACCTGCCCTCTCCTCTCCTGTGTCCTCTCCACTCCTCGCTTCTCCTGTCTCTACCCCAGACCTGCCCTCTCCTCTCCTGTGTCCTCTCCACTCCTTGCTTCTCCTGTCTCCAGTCCAGACCTGCCCTCTCCTCTCCTGTGTCCTCTCCACTCCTCGCTTCTCCTGTCTCCAGTCCAGATCCTCCTCTCCTGTGTCCTCTCCACTCCTTGCTTCTCCTGTCTCCAGTCCAGACCTGCCCTCTCCTCTCCTGTGACGATAACATTCAGTTTTAGGAGAACTCTGCTGTGCTTCTCCTGTTATCTGAAATCATTTGTCCTCATGTCCTTCTCATCTTCCCTCCGGCAGCGGTGGAGGACTTCCAGCAAGCCAAAGAGCTGGACGGTGAGAACGAGGAAATAAAGGAAGGTCTGGAGAGAGCGCAGAAGCTGCTGAAACAGTCCCGGAAACGAGATTACTACAAGATCCTGGGCGTGAAGAGGTAACCTCCATAACAATGTATGGATCTGCATGCACGGTGCATGTGTCATGAGGGCAGAGCGCGGTGACTCTAGCATTGCTTTCTCATAGGAACGCCAACAAACAGGAAGTGATCAAAGCCTACAGGAAATTGGCACAGCAGTGGCACCCGGACAATTTTCAGTCGGAGGAGGAAAAGCGAGAGGCCGAGAAGAAATTCATCGACATCGCAGCTGCCAAAGAAGTGTTAACAGACCCAGGTACGGACTACTGCTTTCCTGCACTGTCAAATGTTATATTTACCAGACTGAAAGTAGAAACGTGATGTCACTGGTTGTCAGGAGCTGGGCGGGACGCTGGCCAGAACGTCACAGGCTGCTAAGAGCGCTCAGCAACCTGGGACGCTCTAACCCAAAGTGATGCCACCTGAGGCAACCACCTCAGACTTTCTTATTATAGGGATGGCCCTGATGTTCACCCTAAAGCTAAACTCTAGAAAGGAATCAGTATTTTGGAGGCCTGTTCCTACAGCTGTAATGGGAGGACCTTGGCATCTCGGACTCTTAAGTCTGTCCTGCTCATTCTCACTGCCTAATTTAATTGGCAGGCAAGGAGACCCCAGGTCTGTCGTGCCCACTGAAGCCCACCATGACATCGCACCTTAACTGACAGGGCATGAGAGTCTTCGTCTTTTATGCCCACCATGACATCACACCTTGACTGGCAGATCTGTCCCGCCCACCATGACATCACACCTTGACTGGCAGGTCTGTCCTGCCCACCATGACATCACACCTTAACTGGCAAGCCAGGAGACTCTTGGTCTTTCATGCCCACCATGACATCACACCTTGACTGGCAGATCTGTCCCGATCATCATGACATCATACCATGACTGGCAGGCAGGCAGGCTCGGATTCCCCACAAGGCCACTGAGGCCCGGCCTCGTCTATTCCCATCTCAGCTGTCACAGGAGTTCCAGCACAGCGCTGTGGCGTATTGCGGAACCTGGCCTTGGGGCGGCAGGAAGAGTAAATCCGGCCCTGCTGACAGGCCAGGAGACTCTTGGTGTGTCCCACCCACCGTGACATCACACCTAGAATGACAGAGCAGGAGACTCCTGGCCCCTCACGCCCACTCATGTGCCGCCCATTTGAATCATGGGGGAATGCACACACTGTTCTAGAGTTCAGTGACTCGCCATGTAGTCGGGTCACAATCAAGATGGCGACTCTTCAGCCTGCACCATTAAGGATTGATTTTAGCAATGGCAGCTCCCACATTGCTATTGTTATCAGTTCAGATAGTATACAACTGCCTCTGATCCAACCTTGTTTTGCTTTCCAGAGATGCGTCAGAAGGTGGACGCTGGAGAAGACCCTCTGGACCCCGAGAACCAGCAAGGCTCCGGACACCACCAGCAGTGGCCTTTCGAGTTTAACCCTTTCAGCTCGGGCAATTACCACTTTAAATTTAACTATAACTGACCCCCTCGGTCCTTCCCCCCACGGTGGCTGACTGGTAACAGGAATGCACTCCATGCCGGCCCGCTCTCCAGGGCGCCTCCATAAGAACTCTTTCAACATATCCGTTTACAACGGGGGCGGAGACTCGTAACTGTCGCTGCATGCCCAGTGCGTGACCGGCTTCCGAGGATGTCTTCTCCCCGGGTGTTTTCCGGCAAGGAAGCTGATTGTCCTTTTATCTCAGCGTGACGATTGACGGGGCATTGACTCCCCAACTCGGCCTGTTCTCTTAGACTCTCATGGAGCCAAGAGGTGCCCAGACCACTCCATTCAGACCATAAAAATACACTTTCCAGCATCGGAAAGCGTTTGGCCAAGGTGAGAATAACAATTGTATAAAGGTGAGAGTTGTAGGGCGGGAGAAATATATTATTAAAGAATAAATTCTTATAAATGAGGAACGTTGTACTCCTTTTCTATCCCCCGAAGACTCTCCGTTCAGTCACATGGACCCGATCACCTCATTCCTTTCCAGACAGGAAACGATCAGAAGACGTCTCCAGAATCTGCTGAATGTTACATCTGGGGAATCGTGATTTCAGTTCTATACATGATAACGTTGTCACACATTGATATTACTCTCGCACAGTCTTTCTCAACCGGGGCGCCTTCTGGCTACCTCAGGGGGGCCTAAAATGTTTGGCCGGCACCATGGGAAGCCATTACGTTTAACCCAGGGAGGGTGGGATCCATTCAGAAGAGGATGATAGTTCTCCGTTCAGGCCTTCTCCGCCTCCTACCTTCTGTCTTGCTCCCAGAGCTGTGTTTCCTGATGTGAAGGGAAGTCTTCTGATGTGAAAAGGGGGCTCCTAATATGGGGGGGGGGCTCTGATGTGAAAGGAGAGGGTTCTAATCTGAAGAGGTGTCTGATGTAAAGGGGGATTTTATGTCAAAGGTATCTCACCTTGCTGATGCTGATGTGAATGGCAGTGGGTCTGGTGTGAAGGGGGGCTTCTGATTTTAAAGGGGGAACTCTGATGTGAAGAACCCTTTGTGTTTTTTGCACGAGGTATCCCCTTAAAACAGTCTGGATTTTGTAGGGGCCACATGTCTCCCCCTTTTTTTTTTTCTTTCACATTTACGTTTGTAGAAAATGTTAGGTTTGGGGTTCCTCAAGGTTTTGTATACATTAAAGGAGAACTATGAGGGGGGGAGTGATTTCCACTCACCTCATAGTTCTAGCCGACCTTTGACAATGAGACTGTCACAGGTCGGCTCAGTAGATCGGGAGGTGAGCGAACACATACCAGGTTCGCTCACCTCTCGATCCTGTCACAGCTCTCT
>NW_017308739.1:82065-83724 GCF_000935625.1 Nanorana parkeri | reverse complement strand
ATATGGGGGGGGGGCTCTGATGTGAAAAGAGGGGGTTCTAATCTGAAGAGGTGTCTGATGTAAAGGGGGATTTTATGTCAAAGGTATCTCACCTTGCTGATGCTGATGTGAATGGCAGTGGGTCTGGTGTGAAGGGGGGCTTCTGATTTTAAAGGGGGAACTCTGATGTGAAGAACCCTTTGTGTTTTTTGCACGAGGTATCCCCTTAAAACAGTCTGGATTTTGTAGGGGCCACATGTCTCCCCCTTTTTTTTTTTCTTTCACATTTACGTTTGTAGAAAATGTTAGGTTTGGGGTTCCTCAAGGTTTTGTATACATATATACTGAGCCTAGTGTGACGGGAGGACGCTAGTTTGTGTCCTCCCGTTACCCTAAGGAGAACTATGGGGAAAAACACTGAGCCCATAGTTCTCCTTTTAAAGGCGCCTGTGGCTAAAAAAAAAGTTCCTCTAGTACAATGCGCTGGGACTTTTCTCTCTGGAGAACAATCATCTCACTTGAATACATGACTCCTCTAAACAATAACTTCAGTTTGCCAAACCGTGATAACATGAAGATATATGAAGGGTGGTGATGTCACTCCCGTATAATATATCTTATTGCTGGAGAGCGGTGATGTCACTTTTATCTGCTGTCCTATTGCTCAGCAATTGTCGGGTGAAATGAATTCCAGATCTTTTGAATTCCTTGATGTGTATATCAGTAGATATACAGGTGAAACTCGAATAATTAGACTATCGTGCAAAAGTAATGGCAGTAAGTGCTGCAAAAGGGGCCCAAACCAAGTACTGAGTACATATGCATGCTTGTACTTTTCAGAGGTCCGATATTGTTCTATGTACAATCCTTGTTTTATTGATTGCATGTAATAATCTACTTTTTTGAGGTTGTGGATTTGGGGTTCTTGGGGTTATCATGAGCTGTAAGCCATAATCATCACAATGATGACAAATCACGGCTTGAACTATCTTGCTTTGCATGTAATGAGTCTCTCTCATATATTAGTTTCACCGCATAAGTTGCATTAGTGAAATAAATGAACTTTGCACCATATTCTAATTATTCGAGTTTCACCTGTATAGTGGATGTGCAGAAGATCCCAGTTGGGAAGGAAGCGCCATTTTCTGAATGGTAATGTCAGGAAGCAGCAGAGTTTGGGCGCTACAGTCTTGCATGCACATATACCTAGTTTTGCTCACAGAGGTTTGCTGGGTTGTGTGTCTTTTATGTGTGCGTGTGTGTGCGTGTAGGGGCGTGCAACTCAAGCTCTTGCACCCTTTGGGCTATATAGGCTGCGATGTCCATGTGACGGACCCCAGTACTCAGGAGGAGTATGTTCGCCGCTGTATTCTGCCTTGCTCAGGAGATCTTGCAACCCGCTGATCTATAGCTCTCAGTTTCCCCAGTCAGTAGTCGGGACCAAGTGTAGGGTGAAACAAACTCTGATTTATTGAGAAACTGTGCAACCTTTTATACACAAAGTGATCAGATCAAACTATAATCCCATCACATCCACCCGGCCCTCCCTAAACATTCTGTCTGCACAAAACCCCGGGGGTCCACCTGCTAAACAGCTCCAGATGGCCATAGCAGGAGCCTGGCCAGAATGTCATTGTCCTGAGCTCCTTCAGAGTACAAAGGGAGATAACAAGGGGGGGA
>NW_017308739.1:65560-81717 GCF_000935625.1 Nanorana parkeri | reverse complement strand
ATAAACATTACACTGTATAACATACTTTAAACATAACCCAACACACATATAACCCATAAACTGATGACCATGTCGTCACAATCCAGACCTCCAGTGCTCTGCGATTGTCGGCTATACCTGTCGACCCGGCTTGTCTTGACCTCCCGCTGTTCTTCTGTGTTCCTGAGACTCCATCTTGTTCCTAACCACCTCTTCGGCCTGACGCCTTGTGCCGCACTGCCCACCTTGCTCTTGACTTCGTTCCTGCCTTACACCTGTCCGCCTGCTATCGACTCGGCCTTTCACGACCCTGGTTTTCCTGAGACCCGGTGTTCTATCGAAAG
This sequence comes from Nanorana parkeri, assembly GCF_000935625.1. Classification (NCBI taxonomy): domain Eukaryota; kingdom Metazoa; phylum Chordata; class Amphibia; order Anura; family Dicroglossidae; genus Nanorana; species Nanorana parkeri. The sequence continues at coordinate 81,394 of NW_017308739.1, read as the reverse complement.
GTCCAACTCATCGAGATCCCCAACTACCTCACTTCCGCTGCTCGGAAAGACTGGCGCTCTGTACAGTTGCGGTGCGCATGACGTTTTCACAATCCTCGTCGAGTTTGCCACCTGCTGAATATTGTTAAAATGCAGCTGTACAGAAGCTCCGTCAGTCTTTGTGTTGTGCAGTCTTAACGCCGCCTGGTCGAAATCTCCAACTTGCAAGTAGCCGGCAGTGAGGTAGTTGGAGATTTCGACGAGTTGGAGCTTTTGACAGAATACTGGCCCTCAAAGTGCTTCTCTTCTGTGTCAGCACTGCGCCCAGTTTCTACCAGCGTTGCAGAGACTGCCTACCTGGCAGAGTCGTCTTCATCCGCCACTCGGGCACCTGTCCACCATCCAGGCGCTCTGGGACTAGAGTTGGGGGAGGCCGCCCTCGTCATTTCAGACTCCCCAAAGGTACATGGCGGCTATGATCTGTGTAGATTGGAGAAGTCGGAATGGATACATTTAGTCGAATCAAAGCTTTGCGAGTCGATATTTTCATCCTCGCTTGTCATTTCGTGGAAGCCTCCACATCAGCAGGGCCGGATTTACTCTTCCCTGCCGCCCCAAGGCCAGGTTCTGCGCCCCCGCTGAGACTTTTTAAAAATGTTTTTCCAATACAGGAGTCCTAGCACAGCACTGCGCTGGAACTCCTGTGACAGGTGAGAGGAAGGGCACGGCACAGCACAGCACAGCTCTCCCCTCTCACTGTCTACATCGTGTCTCTCTCTGTCATATGCACTATGAAGCCAACACGACTGGACACGCCTGGAAGAAAACCACATGACCACTTGTAGAACATACAAACCCCATGCAGATCTCGTCCCTGGGGGCATGTGACTGCAGATGCCAGGGTTGTAGGACGAGCGTGGGAGCGGTGATGTCACTTTATTTGGAATGTGTTCGCTTACATGGATTTTCCTGCGGCCGGTTAATCATTGACGTTAATTAGCTGCAAAGTTTACCTTTCATTGATCCACCTCGTGCCACCGGGAAGTCACCCTGTGCAGCTCTGCCGGGAGGTTAAAGATGGCGGACTCCTACAATACATGGAGCAGTGTTACTTATACTCCTCTCCTCTGCAGATCTGTCACTCGCAGTTCCTCTCTTCCACCACAAGATGGCCTCAGCATCAGTCAACCCGGAAGACTGGGAATGTGTGAAGGGTGTCATGGACCAGCCCCCCTGAAGGAGAGTCACCAGGGAGTCCTGCAGCACCGTGTCAGAGCAGGGAGTGTGTCACATGACATGCAGGGTCCTTTTTGGATCTTCTTCCGGTGACTGGTGGTCCTTGTTGATGCAGGGAGATCTAAACATGTCAGTGACCCTCTCTGCCATCAACAAGGGCCACCTTCTCAGGGAGAAGATCAGAAAAAGTACCCTGTGTGTCACGTAGAAAGTTTGCCTGCAGTTGGACAGAACGCTACAGGTTTGCTTTAAAGCTGACCCCCGGCCTTCCCTTCAGTCTTGTATCTGACCTCCGTCCTTCCCTTCAGTCTTCTATCTGACCTCCGGCCTTCCCTTCAGTCTTCTATCTGACCTCCGGCCTTCCCTTCAGTCTTCTATCTGACCTCCGGCCTTCCCTTCAGTCTTCTATCTGACCTCCGGCCTTCCCTTCAGTCTTCTATCTGACCTCCGGCCTTCCCTTCAGTCTTCTATCTGACCTCCGGCCTTCCCTTCAGTCTTCTATCTGACCTCCGGCCTTCCCTTCAGTCTTCTATCTGACCTCCGGCCTTCCCTTCAGTCTTCTATCTGACCTCCGGCCTTCCCTTCAGTCTTCTATCTGACCTCCGGCCTTCCCTTCAGTCTTCTATCTGACCTCCGGCCTTCCCTTCAGTCTTCTATCTGACCTCCGGCCTTCCCTTCAGTCTTCTATCTGACCTCCGGCCTTCCCTTCAGTCTTCTATCTGACCTCCGGCCTTCCCTTCAGTCTTCTATCTGACCTCCGGCCTTCCCTTCAGTCTTCTATCTGACCTCCGGCCTTCCCTTCAGTCTTCTATCTGACCTCCGGCCTTCCCTTCAGTCTTCTATCTGACCTCCGGCCTTCCCTTCAGTCTTCTATCTGACCTCCGGCCTTCCCTTCAGTCTTCTATCTGACCTCCGGCCTTCCCTTCAGTCTTCTATCTGACCTCCGGCCTTCCCTTCAGTCTTCTATCTGACCTCCGGCCTTCCCTTCAGTCTTCTATCTGACCTCCGGCCTTCCCTTCAGTCTTCTATCTGACCTCCGGCCTTCCCTTCAGTCTTCTATCTGACCTCCGGCCTTCCCTTCAGTCTTCTATCTGACCTCCGGCCTTCCCTTCAGTCTTCTATCTGTCCTCCGTCCTCCCCTTCAGTCTTGCACAATTGTACCGGCTCTCTCGATGTGCAATAGAAGCTGCAGCAAGTCAGATAGAGCCCGCCCCATTTCCTGGCTGGAGGACGTCCAGCATCGTCTAGCGCTTTCCTCCCCGGCCTGACCCTTTCATTCATTGGATTTCAGCTCTTTCAATCATGGAGGCTCAGTATCACATGTGGGCTTTACCTAGGGCAATTGAAGCCTGCTAGTCCCGCCCACTTCTCCAGACTGACACCCGCCCATCAAGGCAGGTTGATATTTGCATAACTCCTCCACTGCTTGCATCAGGTCTGAGGGCTCTTGAGAGGACTACTGGGGCAGGGTGCTGTGATGTATTCAGGAAGCTTTGTACAGCACCCTGCCGGCCCCTCCCACCAGCCATGATCTGCCTGCATTGCATACAGAAAAACAGAGGCTCAGTTATGACATCACTGGATCTATAATTAGGTCTGTAATGAAAATAAGGAAGTTATGTTGATGAGAGGGGCCGATCCGGGAAAAGACAAATATAAGCAGATTCACCTTGAGCTTTAAACGCATACATTTTTGGAGAGAGGAAGCCGGAGTCTGTGACAGGTAGTACCAGGGACCTCCGGGGAACTCGGTCCCTATAGCTGGCGCTGTACATTACACACCCATTTCACTCTGATTTACTTCCTTCTGATCCAGATTAGATAATCCGGGAGAGTTCTACACCAAAGGGGTTATTAGTCCAAATTCTACCGAGATAACGGCGCTATTTTCAGAGGGTAATAAGAGGAAGATAGGAGTCTCCTTCCTTATCATGGGGAAAGCTGCCATCACCCCTCCCCCCCTTCGTCACTGCCCTGCGGACAGTAAAGGATCATTAGTGCTTATTGGCCAAAGGAGGAAATATTATTACGTACTGTTCCCCAGCTTCTGCAGCCAGGGAAGGACAGCTCAGAAGGTGGAAGTGATTAAATCGCCGCTTCCGGTTTCATTCAGTGGGGAGGAGATCAGCAAATGAACGTCCGCTGGCCTCTCTCCCCTCTACCCTCTGACGCCTGCGATGCCAGTCCTGAGCCCACAGGAGGGGCAACAGAGCCTGGGAAGCACGGTGGGGGTGTCAGGCGGGGGCAGCTGTCCCACCCAAATAGTTTCCAGTTTAAAGCCAGCGGTGGGCTTTACACAGGTAAACAGCCGCAGGGAGTCTCTTTACAGGGGCCCACCGCTGCCGGCATATTAATATCATTATTATTATACAGGATTTATAGAGCGCCAACAGTTTGCGCAGCGCTTTACAATATAAGGATGACATTACAGTCACAATACTATTCAAGACAAGATGGTAAGGAGGGCCCTGCGCCTGAGGGCTTGCAATCTAAAAGGGAGGGGGAAGTGATACACGAGGAGAGGTGGCTGTGTGGGGATGAATTGTTTGAGAATGACATACATCACTGGCGGTGAAGGGGTTAAAGCAAGTTAAACCAATTTCAGACCACGGCCTATGACATTTGCCGGAGGTATAAAAAAAATCCAGTTGCTAATAATCCCGAAAAACTGCCAGCACAATGGTTCTGTGTGAATTGACCAACATTGACTCTCAATTTTGGGGATTTTTCACACAACATATTCACAGATCAGACATAACATTGGCTCATTGATGGACGTGGGGAGGGAAGGTTGGCCCATGTAGTCCGATACAATAGAAGAGCTACTGGAGCACACATTGCTGGTAAAGTGAATGTTGGTTCTGATAGAAAGGTGTCTGAACACACAGAGCATCGCAGGTTGTTGTGTATGGGGCTGTGTAGCTGCAGAGCGGTCAGGGTGCCCATGGTAACCCGTGCCCTGGTCTGATGAATCATGTTTTCTATTACATCATGTGAATGGCCGGGTGGGTGTGTGTCACTTACCTGGGGAAGAGATGGCACCAGGATGCACTATAGGAAGAAGACAAGTCGGCGGAGGCAGTGTGATGCTTTGGGCAATGTTCTGCTGGGAAACCTCGGGTCCTGCCATTCATGTGGATGCACCACTGACCTAAACATTGTTACTGACCAAGTCCCCCCCCCCTTCATGGAAACGGTATTCCATGATGGCAGTGACCTCTTCAGCAGGATAATGCGCTCTGCCACACTGCACACATGGTTGAAGAATGGTTTGAGGAACACAACAACGAGTTTGAGGTGATGACTCGGCCTCCAAATTCCCCAGATCTCAATCCTATCGATCATTTGTGGGATGTGCTGGAAAAACAAGTCCGATCCATGGAGGCCGATCACCTCACACCTTACAGGACTTACAGGATCTGCTACTGACGGCTTGGTGCCAGATACCACAGCACACCTTCAGAGGTCTAGTGGAGTCCATGCCTGGACGGGTCTGGAAAAGGGGGACCTACTCAATATTAGGTGGCTAGTCATAATGTTATGGCTGATTGGTTTATAAAGCTGTGATGGTTGTGCAAATGGGGAAAAATCTAATATTGTTCAGGTATTTTTCTCCTCTGATCAAATGTTTTTAGAGTATTTTTCTTCCAGTCCAATGTTCTTAGGGTATGGGGTGTGCAGGAGCGAGTTGGTTTTCCCATTAAACAGGCTGCTGTGTAAGGATGGGCCGAGTGTTCGATTCGAACATGAGTTTGAATCGAACATCGGCAGTTCGAGCGCTCGCCGAGCGCAGAACTTTATGGGATGTTCGCAGTTTGTTCGACCGCGTACATTCCATAATACAAAATGCCCACTAAAGCTCTGATTGGGCAAAGTCTTGCTCCTGACCACAGGTCAGGTGCAAGACTTTGCCCAATCAGGGCTCAGCGGAGGAGGGGCCTGACCAGGGGACCGGAGGCCGGGACAGCAGCGGAGGTAAGGGGGCCAGTACACTGTATTTATTACATGTACCGGCAACTGTATGGGGGTCGAACATTCGACCCCCATACACTTGCATTGAGTTCGAGTTCGTATTCGAACATTTCGGCCATTCGAATGTTCGAATACGAACCAAACAGGGGGGTGTTCGGCTCATCCCTACTGCTGTGTGAGTAGCAGACTTTATACCAGGGCTGCCTACCCCTGCCACCAAGATCCCATTGCAGGGCATCTGAGAATGGAGAGTGAGAGGAGATCCATTTCCTCTTAATTGAATGAACATGGAACCACTCAGCCCTGAGACTGTCCCAATACAGAGCTTCTGGCTGCACGTGTTTCGAGCCAGCTGAGTTGCAGATTGGAGGCCTTGTGTCCTATGACTACAGTGGGGAAGATCTGGCTGCATATTAATAGAATGTGTTATCATTTCCAGCCGGCAGGTGGAGCTTTAGCCTCCTTTTTGCATGGTTCCCGTAGCACCTTCCCTCCTGTTGTCAAGAGAATGTTGCTCACAGAGCACAATAGCTCAAACGAGTAAATGAGTCAAAGAAGTCACTTTATGTTGCCTTAAGAACCCTGCGAAGCCACATCTACATCTGTGATGCTGTCCTTCACCATAACTTTGAGAGACGGAACTACATGTCTGGAGTGCTGGTGACTTTGCATCCCTTGCGTGCAAGGGATGAAGACTTCCAAAACCGGTTTGAATCTGATGACTGGGAGAAACGTCCTAATAAGATTTTTTTTCCACAGCAGGTTTGTTTTATGGGGGGGGTTTGAGAATTTCTCTCCTACATTACATGCAGGGGGTTCTTAGATGACCCTTCAAGGGACTGTGGTGCACCAGAGCAAGGCCTGGAGGGCAAACCGGAGCTCTGGGCTGGGTGTGACACCCGTCTGGGCCCTCAAGGATTAATCTTCATTGTGAATGGATTGTCCCTATAAGTGGCCAGTGGCATCCTGTACAATGATTATGGTATTCAGTATACGTCAAGGAAAGCGATACTGGTATCTCGTGACTGATATCAACTAACTAGAAGATAGAAAAGGGCGTCAGCCATGAAAAGCCATGTGATCGCATACGTGTTAGAGAAGGCTGAAGTCACTTTATTGTGCTGATAAACGATCCCATAATAACGGGAAAGACCTTATGTGGAGATAGGGAGCGGGGGTATTGGAGGAGCACCAGGGAAGGTCATTCCCACCATTAGATTCTTTGTTTACATTTTTTTTTTCACTCTTGTTGGCCGTCATCAGCAATTTACACCTCTCATAGCAGCTTTAGGATTATTACTTGATTTTTAGATTACTTTCCAAAAGCGCAGATTCTTTGTTGCAATTCGTCATCAGCAATTATCTCCTTGTCGCCATTGTTTGACCTCTCCTCGTTATCCATGGCTCCCTCCCTCCTCCGCCTAGACCCGTCCCCCAACTGCGGCTGATAACTTCCATGAACTTTGCCCATCTCCTTATCATTAAACCAACATACAGTGAGCGGACGGGACAGACAAAGGATCTACGGAGAGTTAACATTGGGTTCTCCATCCCTGGGGTGCCGCCGAAATGTGCACGGGGAAATGTTCTCGATTCGTCGGGCTGGCGCTCTTGCCCTTGGCGTTTATAGCCATCATCGTCAACCTCTTACTGATATTTCCTAACGGGGAGACCAAATGGACCAACAACATCACTATGCAAGTCTGGCTGATGGCGGGAATAGGAGGCGCCGGATTATTTGTGAGTAACAGGATAACAGTTTATATATAATGACGCCAAGAAAAGGGCCTTTGAGTCTGTCCTCCTACTGCAGGGTGATACAGACAGAAGGGGGCTATGAGTCTGTCCTCCTACTGCAGGGTGATACAGACAGAAGGGGGCTATGAGTCTGTCCTCCTCCTGCAGGGTGATACAGATAGAAGGGAGCTACGAGTCTGTCCTCCTCCTGCAGGATGATACAGATAGAAGGGAGCTATGAGTCTGTCCTCCTCCTGCAGGGTGATACATAGAAAGGAGCTATGAGTCTGTCCTTCTCCTGCAGGGTGATACAGACAGAAGGGAGCTATGAGTCTGTCCTCCTCCTGCAGGGTGATACATAGAAGGGGGCTATGAGTCTGTCCTCCTCCTGCAGGGTGATACAGACAGAAGGGAGCTATGAGTCTGTCCTCCTCCTGCAGGGTGATACAGACAGAAGGGAGCTATGAGTCTGTCCTCCTCCTGCAGGGTGATACAGACAGAAGGGGGCTATGAGCCTGTCCTCCTCCTGCAGGGTGATACAGACAGAAGGGGGCTATGAGTCTGTCCTCCTCCTGCAGGGTGACACAGACAGAAGGGAGCTATGAGTCTGTCCTCCTCCTGCAGGGTGATACAGACAGAAGGGGGCTATGAGTCTGTCCTCCTCCTGCAGGGTGATACAGACAGAAGGGAGCTATGAGTCTGTCCTCCTCCTGCAGGGTGATACAGACAGAAGGGAGCTATGAGTCTGTCCTCCTCCTGCAGGGTGATACAGACAGAAGGGGGCTATGAGTCTTTCCTCTTCCTGTGATTTGTGATTACAATGTCTTTGATTCTTATTTTGTTTCTCCGCAGATGTTGTGTCCATCTTGCAACGCCATTCGGGCGGGTGGTAAAGGTTGCTGTGGGGAGGGATGCTGCGGAAATCGTTGCCGGGTAGGTCTATTTGCATAAATATTAAAGGAGTTGTAGTCCCAGCATCTCCTCTCCTGTTATGACATCATGTAATAGGAATACATAGTAGAGTTGTTTCTGATAATACAATCAAAGCCTACTTGAGAAAACCCCTTTTATGTAGTGAGTGTTGCCTTCCGTCTGCCCATCACTTCCAACAACTTCCTGGATTCCCAGTGTGATTTGCGTCTCTTTCCCTGCTATTTGATGTGATGGAATCTCAATTTCTCAAGACTACATATCCCATCATGCATTGCTTCCAGCAAGCAATGATAATGTTACATTGTTCAGACGTTGAGTTGTAGTTCAGAAGGCAGGCTCTGTGAGAGCCGTGTCACCAGGAAGTGCATATTCACAGGGCTGAGTGAGATGGTGCCACTGCATTGAGGAAGTCCATCCTATGGGAATCTCCAATAAGTAAACTTACAAACTTCTAGATGGGTATGGTTATTAGTAGGGAATGCACGAATACTGATACTAGTAATGGTGCCGATACCGAGTATTTGGGCGAGTACTCATACCCAAATGCTCCGATACTTATACCGATACCGGAACTGACTTCCTCTACACGGCAGTGCCATGAGGGAACACGAAGCAGGAAGCCATGCCGCGTGTAATGACTCGCGGCCGGGCTTCCTGAGTGGCCGGAAAGCTGGCTCCATGCTGTTTGGCCGGCTCCATGCTGATTGGCTGGGAAGTAGCCTTTCTGGCCAATCAGCATCGAGCTGGCCAACCAGCATGGATAGGAGTGGAATAGAATTTATAGAAATTCAATATAGGAACACAGGTTTATGTTTAGCTTTTCACCATAGATACATTGATTGTAGCTGTGCTTGTTGTTCTGGTTAACATTTGATGACCTCGTCTCTGTAGGAGGTTCGGCTATATGTGTTGTGACATATAAAGTTATAGTAGTGACAGGTTGATAGACATTTTTAGCAGCATTTATGTCTCTGTGTTGGTAGATTAGTTTATGATCAGTGCGGTTAGATTAATTCTTCTCATCATACAACACAAGGCCAAAAGTAATTATTCTTCTTTGTTTCTTTGTCTCCAACAATATTTAGAACACTATATGGTCAAACACTTGTGAACATCTAGCCATCACACCTATATGGGCTTGTTGGACATCTCATTCAAATTATTATAGGGTTGGCCTCCCTTTGTGACTATTGCAGCCTTCACTCTTTCCACCAGATTTTGTATGGTGCCTATGGGAATTTGTGCCCGTTTGTGAGGTCTGTTACTAATGTTGGATGAGAAGACCTGGCTTGCCATTGGCGTTCCAATTCCTCCCAGAGGTGTTCAGTAGGGTTGAGGTCAGGGCTCTGTACAGGACACTCCAATTTCTCCACATCATACTGGTCAAACCATGTCCTTATGGCGCCGGCTCCACCCTTCTGAGAAGGCTTTCCGAGACATTTTAGAGGGTGTCTGTGGGAATTCGTGCCAGTTTGTGAGGTCTGTTACTAATGTTGGATGAGAAGACCTGGCTTGCCACTGGCGTTCCAGTTCATCCCACAGGTGTTTAGTAGAGTTGAGATCGGAGCTCTGTCCAGGACACTCCAGTTCCTCCACACCAAACTGGTCAAACTGTGTCTTTATGGAGCTGGCTCCACTCTTCTGAGAAGGCTTTCCAAGACATTTTGGAGTGTGTTTGTGGGAATTCGTGCCCATTTGTGATGTCAGGTACTGATGTTGGATGAGAAGACCTGGCTCACAATTGGTATTCCAGTTCATCCCAAAGGTGTTTAGTTGAGTTGAGATCGGAGCTCTGTCCAGGACACTCCAGTTCCTCCACACCAAACTGGTCAAACCATGTCTTTATGGCACTGGCTCCACCCTTCTGAGAAGGCTTTCCAAGACATTTTGGAGTGTGTTTGTGGGAATTCGTGCCCATTTGTGATGTCAGGTACTGATATTAGATGAGAAGACTTGGCTCGTCATTGGATCTCCACTTCATTACAAAGGTTTACAATAGGGTTGAGGTTAGGTCTAAGTGCAGGACACTTGTGTTCCTCCACACCAGACTCATCAAACCATGTCTTTATGGAGCTGGTTTGCACATGGGGACAGTCATGGTGGAACAGAAAAGGGCCTTCACCAAACTGTTACAAGAGGAGCACAATCTACAATGTCTTCATATGCTGCAGCATTAGCAGTAACCTTTATTGGAAACATCCGAACCTACTTGTTTGGAGGGTCCACATCTTTCTGACCATATACTGTAGTGCTCCTTGTAAAAACTCAATCTTGTGTGTTCTTCACATTGTGATTTGCTTTGTAGGTAACCTGTCTAGTGTCCTGTATATATTTAGCATTTATTTGTTCTTGCCAGTCAAAGTTCATTGAGTTTGATTATAGGTAGCTCAGTGCACACTGTTCCTGGCTCCTCATTGTGCACTTTGATCCTATTAACCTTCCATTATCAGGAGCTGTAGGAGTAACTGGAGGATGGAACTAGCCCTGTACAGGATGGAAAATTCTCATAAATCAAAAGAAAACTACAGTCATTTTCCAAGAAAAGATAAAGGGAGTAGCAGAAATTCCATCTTAACTAGCTGCACTCCAGCTCCTTTTATTCTTCAGCTTCAGCCTTTTAATTTAAAAGCTTTGTAATGTGCCCATGGACAAAAAAATATTTATTTTGGTTCTGCATCCTAAGATTTATTTATTTTTCTATTTGTTTTGTTGGCCACAAAGCAATTAGGAAAATTACTTTTTTCCAGTGTGACCACTGATAAAAACAACATGTGTAGGTACATATATACACAGAGTGGCCAGTTTATTATGACCACCTGACATTTGTAGGCAAATGAGCTATAATTTGGCGCTGAAGTTGGTAGAGGGCCAGACCATTATAAATAGGGAAGCAGGTTGGTTACCACGACAGTAGAAGTGATTTGTTTCTGAAGAAACGGGGAAACAAGGCGATTTAACAGCCTTTGAACGCGGGATGATTGTTGACGCTCGGAGCCATGGAGCGAGTATCAGCAAAACAGCAGAATTCGTTAAATGTTCAAGAGGGGCTCATTGTTAAAGTGTTTAAAGACCGGACTGTCAGCCGAAAATCTGGGTCTGAACGTGCGAATTGTTGCCGTCAGCGACTAGTCAGTGTTGGGGCAGAGCGGAGAGTGGCAAGACTGGTACAAGACAACAGAAGGGCAACAGTGCCGTGTCAGATTCCTCGCATCACCTTTCATCATCTCGTGGAGTCACCAGGCGGCCCAACAAAGTACTGATGGGGTGGTCATAATAATCTGGCCACTCAGTGTACACTCATTAGGTACATCTGTTCAACTGCTCGTTATCGCAAAAATCTAATCAGCCCATCACATGGCAGCAACTCAATGCATGTAAGCATGTAGACATTGTCAAGACGATCCGCTGAAGGTTAAACCGAGCATCAGAATGGGGAAGAAAGGTGATTTAAGTGGCTTTGAATATGGCGTGGCTGTTGGTGCCAGGCGGGCTGGTCTGAGTATTTCAGCAAATGCTGATCCACTGGGATTTTTACACACAACCATCTCTCGGGTTTACCGAGAATGGTCTGAAAAAGAGAAAATATCCAGTGAGTGGCAGGTCCCTGGGTGAAAATGCCTTCTTGATGTCAGAGGTCAGAGGAGAATGGGCAGACTGGTTTGAGATGATAGAAGGGCAACAGTAACCCAAATAACCACTCGCTACAACTGAGGTATGCAGAAGAGCATCTCTGGATGCACCACACATCGAACATTGAAGCAGCAGCAGAAGACCACACCGGGTGCCACTCCTATCAGTTAAGAATGGGAAACTTAGCCTACAATTCACGAGGACTCACCAAAATTGGACACTAGAGGATTGTCAACGGTTCAGGCTGGTGGTGGTGGTGTAATGGTGTGGGGGATATTTTTTGGCACACTTTGGGCCCCTTAGTACCAATTGTTTAAATGCCACAGCCTACCTGAGTATTGTTGCTGACCAGGGCCATCCCTTTATGACCACAGTCTACCCAATGGCTATTACCAGCAGGATAATATGCCATGTCACAAAGCTAACATTTTCTTAAACTGGTTTCTTGAACATTATGACCACGGTGTACTCATCTTCTGATGACTCCGTCCAGCAGGATAATGCACCATGTCACAAAGCTCACATCATCTCAACCTGGTTTCTTGAACATGACAATGGGTTCTCTTTACTCAAATGGCCTCCACAGTCACCAGATCTCAATCCAAAAGAGCACCTTTGGAATGTGGGAGATTCAACATCATTCATCATGGATGTGCAGCCGACAAATTTGCAGCAACTTCGTAATGCTATCATGTCAATATGGACCAAACTCTGCAAGGAATGTTTCCAACACCTTGTTGAATCGATGCCAGGAAGAATTAAAAGGAGAACTATGAGGTGAGTGAAAATCAGTTATCCTCATAGTTTGAGCCGACCTGTGATAATGAAACTGTCACACGTCGGCTCAGTAGATCGGGAAGTGAGCGAACGCATACCGTCACTAGCTCACTTCCTGATCATCTCCCTGCAGAGAGCGGTGACTGTTAGTCACGGCTCCCTGCAGGGATTTCTCCCCCCCACTCCGATTCTCCAGCACTGACTGTAGGAACAGACGGTGGAGGGGGCGGGCAGAGCAGAGCCAGCTGTCATTCACGCAGCTTGGTGGATCTCAACAGCGTTGTCGGAATCTGGCCTGGCTGCGGCGGTCTCAGTATACAGCAAGCTGTAGCTTGCAATATACTGAGCTTTGAGTCACGGGAGGAGGTTAGTATATGTCCTCCCGTGACCCTTAAGAGAACTATGGGGAAAAACACTTACCCCATAGTTCTCTTTTAAGGCAGTTCTGAAGACGAAAGGGGATCCAACCTAGTACTAGCAAGGTGGACCTTATGAAGTGGCCAGTGAATGTAAAGTACCTGTTTTATTCTGTTCCATTTATTATGACACCAATATGATGTTCCTGGTACAAAGTGTGGCACAGCCTATACTTTTTTCCAAATACTGCTAACAAAATAAGAATAAGGGGAACAAGTAGATTAAGTAGTTAATAAGAGCTAGCTAAGGGCATAACAAGGGGTCAATAGAAGATGTTGTCTAGAAACGTTTTTTATTTCAAAATAAAATAGCTTTTTTTTAAATATATTTAATATATTTATTTATGTTATAATATATTTTCTAATATATTGTAAAGCTTATCTCCAATTAAAAATATACCCTTGCAGCTTAGGGGTACTTCCCCTGCAAGGGTATTTAGTTTTTAAATTGGGCTTTAAAATATTTTCTAAAAAAAGCAATTTTTATTTTTTTAATACGGTTTTATACGGTTTTGTACGGTGATTCTGTACAGGACTTCTTTCCTGATCTCCGCCCCCTCCAGGCTCCAAGACTGGTGCCCGCAGCCTCTTTCCCCTTACATTAGTCAGAGGTCCACTGACATGATCGTGCAGGGTCCATAACCCTACATTATAGGTGAACATCCCAAGGGACAGTCCACGTGACGGAGTGGAGAGAGTTGAGCGCCGACAGCCAGGGGAGTGGGGATCAAATAAGTCAAACTGCTTTACAGAATCCCCCTAGACCAGGGGTGGGCAACTCTGGCCTTACAGCTCTTGTGGAACTAGGAGGCATTGCAGGACAGACAGTTACAGGTATGACTCCCAGAGGCATGTTGGCATTTGTAATTAAAGCACAGCTGGAGGGCTGGAGTTGCCCACCTCTGCTCTGGACAAAAGACAGCAGTTAACCCTTGCAGGATTGGGATGGCCGCACTGCAAGGGTAGATTTTTTTTCACCCCAAAAAAGGCTTTAAAAGTTGTTTTAGAATCTCCGTTGTAGAATAATAGATATGTTGCGATGATTGCCCTGACCAGCTACAATGTATCACTATTTATTTAATCTCACACTAGCACTGAGCAGACACCCGGACACCCGCTTCTGCTGATCAGTGTTGAAAATGCAACTCTGGTTCACTGGTTGACTCCTCGGCTGTCAGACTGAAGCAGGTCTTGGCATCTACAGCCCTGGGGGTTTGCCCGAAGGACTCTAGGATGTGTGAGGTAAAGCCTAAGTCCTTAGCCTATCAATAAATAATAATAATAATTACCTATAAGACTTATGATGTCACACAGGGGGCTGGGCTTCCTGTTGTAGAAGAAATGGTGAACCAGTAAGAGATCCTTTGGACTGCTATATTGGTTCAATTAAGCAGTCTGTATTCACTGTTGAAGCCAATGACATTATCTTCGTGAACTCCATTCCAGACCTGACCTGCTGAATTTGAGGTGGGTCTGACTCTTGCACACTTTTACTTATTCTGATCATCGTAAGTACAGTTGACCCCAACACTAGACCCCAACACCTGATCAACTCCTACAAAAGCATGCTAACCTGATCGGTAAGTATTAATTGGCTTGAAAGGCCTCTGAAAACTAGTGATCCAGAAATATCACCATGAAAGTATGCAAGAGCAAATATGGGACACATGTGAAAGTAACAAAACACATTACCCTACTTGTGTTCTTCCTGAAGTGTAGTTGCTCTTTAATTTAGCCTTGATAATGGCAACCAAACCTCGACATGTACAATACACTTTAGTAATGATGGATCGATATTCTGATTATTCATCTGCATTTCCTGTCTCATTTCAGATGCTGCGGTCATTAATATCTTCAATCTTCGGAGGTCTTGGGAGCTTCTACTGCGTGGCGGTCTCCGGGACTGCCCTGAGCAATGGGCCTTTGTGTGCCCTCACCAATCAGACCGGAAACGCCGCCCAGTGGGGTTACCACTTCAAGGCGATGGAGTAAGACCATTTCTAATGACTATGAAAGAGACCCTGTCACATCATTAAACTCAATACTCACCTCTCCTGCCTCCCACGTTTAATGATGTGACGGGGTCTACTACTTAAACAACCGGCACAACATAAACCCACAAGCTGGTTTAGAAAGAGCATTTTAAAAAAAACATTTGTCCACTATACTCACAATAGTATTAGGGTTGTCAGAATTGGAGATACCTTGTTTCCCCGAAAATAAGACACTGTCTTATTTTCTTTTTTGCACGAAAAAAGACACTAGGTCTTATTTTTGGGGGATGTCTTACCTGGCTGGGGAGGACTGGACGTCCCAGAAGGCGGTGTGCTGTTGCCGGTCCCGGTGTGATGTTATGCCGGTTCCATCGTTGTGGGCGGGCGTGTGGGCGGGACGGGAGCTGCAGCCGGCTAAAATTCAGTTTATGTGCCGCTACCCCGAAAGTAAGACCTAGCGGATTTCTGCAATATAAGACCTACCACCGAACTAGGTCTTACTATCGGTGTAGGTCTTACTTTCGGGGAAACACGGTACCTGAAGGCAAACAATGATACCATTTTATTTTTTAAATGAACACATTTTTAAAGTGAGGTTTTAAATCTGTTTATGCAATTTGTACTCCACAAATAAATAATTTTTCCATGCAGGGTGCACCCTTGACACAAGGATCAGAAAGAATTATGGGCTTGCTCAAGGCAGACTACAGCAAAATCTGTTTGCCTTCAGACCCTCTCATCCTGGTGCCCCCTTCTCTCTCTCTCTCTCTCTCTCTCTCTCTCTCTCTCTCTCTCTCTCTCTATCTCTCTCTCCTTGATTGAAATTTTGGATAGAAGCTATTGAACAGAACAGTCATGGAGGGGGGAAGGATAATTTTTGTGGTGTGTATACATTTTGCACTCCTGAGCAGTTTAAACATCAGAATTTTTTCAACAAAGCAGCTAAGAAGTAGCAGGGAACATGTCAAAAGGGAACCTAGACTGCCACTTGCAGGCTAGAAATGTATACATACATATATATACATATATACACCGAGTGGCCAGATTATTATGACCACCTGACGTTTGTAGGCTAATTAGCTATAATTTGGCGCTGAAGTTGCTAGAGGGCCGGACCATTATAAATAGGGAAGCAGGTTGTTTACCACGACAGTAGAAGT
>NW_017308739.1:65118-65495 GCF_000935625.1 Nanorana parkeri | reverse complement strand
CATACATTGAAAAATAAAAAAAATAAAAAAAAAATATATACAGTATATGTAAGTAAGTATTTTGGTCATTAATAACACAGAATTGAACTTCCCTTAGTCCCATGTGCTATTCAGTGGTCTCTCTACACTTTTTGCCACCTGGGGAGTGGTTCCTCTGTCTTAAATACCACCCAGCTCACTGATGTAATTGGTTTCCAGAAGCTGGGTGGGATGCCAGCCAGAGCCCCCCGCTCAGTTCCTTGCAACCAGTGATGTTAGTGAGCTGGGCGGGACGCCGGCCAGAGCGTAACAGGTTGCTAGCTTTTAGCAACCTGGGACACTCTGGCTGGAAAGGGGGCAGCAGGAACACCTATGCTCCCCCCCCCCCCCCCCCCCCC